>NW_005187792.1:119209-179590 GCF_000239375.1 Pundamilia nyererei | reverse complement strand
AGTTGTATGTTCTGTCAGTTTAGCTTCTTCTTGTTTAGTTTCATGTTTTGGTTCCCCTGTAAATATCCTGGATTTGAGATTTAAATCTCAGTTTAACATGTGATGCAGCCATAGTTTAATACGGGAAAAGTAACAGATCTAGTAGTAGATCTAGTACACGTCTAATTGGGTTGGTATGGAAACATTAAAGAGGTATTAATGATCAAAGAACTGACCTCACAGGCCATTGTTCATTCTGTTGTGCTAGTTTCAGTCATTGTGCAAAGGTACTGTTTATAAGGTTGGGGAAATCTGCAGTCAGCTGAGACTGAAGAAGTCACTTGGACGAGTGGTGAAATGTTTCTTCCACTGAAAAAGCTAAATCCAGTTGAACAGAATTCTCTTTTTCTTTTACTTGGATGATTGAGTTTGCATCAAGACATTGGGTATAGCTACTTAGATTTGCATGATCCAATATCATTTTAAAATATTATATACTATTCCTTACCAGAAATGCTCAACAGCATACACCTTAGTATCTTCTGGAAATATTTTTGTATCATACTGTAAAACATAAACTGTCACTATGAAGCTGGACATTGTTCATTTGGGGGTGTTTGAGGATTGACTCACTTTTGGAACCAACCTCAGGTAGCCCTTCCAGGAAGTGCAGTTTTTAGGCATCATTGATTATTTTAAAACTAAACTAAATATTCCAGTCCTAAACAACAACAGAAAAAAATAGTGTTTATCTGCTTTAATAAGTTGTTACAGTAGCTAATAGCTGGTCTGTAATATACTGGACTGCATCTACTTTCTGCCATTTATTTCATGGCAGGTTTGAAAAAGAACATTTATATAACACATGATGAGTATGTGCTCTTTAAAAATTCTCCAGTACTTCACAGCTTGTGTCTGGATTCTGATTCAGACATGTAAATTATGGTTACGAAACACACACCTGTGATGCACGATGAAAATCATTCATAAATGTCCCAAATCTCAATTTTCCATTCACAAAATTAACTTTGTGCTTGGAGTGATTGAATAAGGAAGCAATTAAAGACAGAGCTTTTTAGCAGACTTCCACAGTCAGCTCTGTGGAAAAATGATCATGAAAATAACCAGTAGGCTCGTGAATGTCCTTCAGAGTTTCTTGCATGTTGCTGTGGTTGTTGAAGGCATAGTCAATGCTCATGATATAAATGTTTGAGATATATGTCCATATGGATACATCAGATTACACAAATCTGCGTATCTATGGGATAATTTTACTGAAAATGATTTCAGTAAAGGGAACAAGACATATTTAAATATGTCTTGTTCCCTCTCTCAGATTTCAGAATGCATGTTGTTTATGTGCATTAAAATGAAAAGGTATTTACATTAGCCTTCTAAAAGAATGAATGACTCAGATCTTATCTGATATTTGACTTGATTCTCTTCTTGTGTCTTTTGACACATCTTTTCAGGGTAAAGCATCCCAATATTCTCCAACTGGTGGATGTCTTTGAGACCAAAAAAGAGTACTTCCTCTTCCTTGAACTGTGAGTTCCGATGTCTGATGAGCCAAGGGAAAAGCTTTCTGCTTGTCTTGACCGTAACTTAAAC
Source organism: Pundamilia nyererei (assembly GCF_000239375.1). Lineage (NCBI taxonomy): Eukaryota > Metazoa > Chordata > Actinopteri > Cichliformes > Cichlidae > Pundamilia > Pundamilia nyererei. The sequence goes on along the minus strand of NW_005187792.1, from coordinate 178,000 downwards.
TTGAAATGTATCTGTTTATATTGTTGATACTTGTGGTGAATGAGCCCAAGGTCCTGTAGATACAAGAACAGCTCCAGTCACTTGGTATTCATTGTGAAATTAGCTCTTTCATGATTTTGTAATCTTGTGTACTGTATTCCATGGAATTCCAGAACATGGGATTCTTTTTTTGTGATTTAAAAAGCTTTTGGTTATACGGAAATCTTTTATGCAATCTTGTTAAATAATAATCAAATTAGGATGTCTTTATTTCAGTTTAAATTACAGATGTATTTTTTTTTTCTTTTTTCTAAACTGTTAATAGTAGAGAGCAAAGGAAGGAAAAGAATAGGCCAAGACAGAAAAGTTTTTAGTAAATCTTAAATTTAAACTGTTCGTTAAAGCTTTCACTACTGAAATTAAATTGCATTCCTAATTTCCAACAACTTCCACAGTGCAACAGGCAGAGAGGTGTTTGACTGGATCCTGGATCAAGGCTACTATTCAGAGCGGGACACCAGCAATGTGGTACGCCAAGTGTTGGAGGCGGTTGCCTACCTCCACTCACTCCACATTGTTCACAGAAATCTCAAGGTAATATGCTTCAGGATATCAAGTCGCATCATCAAATCAGAAGTATTCAAAACAACATGACTGTACTGGAGTTCATTAAAAGAGACAAGAATATACAAAGAATATCATTTTTAAACACATGTCCTCAGTTAATCAGTTAAAAGCTGTTTTCATCACATTGAAATAAAGACTATGATGTAAAAAGGTTTCCAGCAACTTTCAGTCCAGTTTTACTAAATGGCTAAATGACTTTTCCCTGAAAAACCAAATTGAAAGACATTTCTGCACCGTTATCAGTTTTCTCAACAACAAACCTCAGCTTAGAGAAAAGGTGTGCAATCCAAAACATCTGCTTCTTGGAATTAATTTCCCTTTCTGCCAAGCTACCTGCTATTGTGCATAGTCACAATTGTTCCACCCTCTGACAGCTGCCTCCTGCAGCGGGATGTTGCACACACCACTTTTCTTTCTTAAAAATGACGTATTTAATCTCATTACACTGAAAAATGGCAAGTTTCAGGTTTGTTTTCTTAAGAGAGCATCTCATAGGTTATGTATGTCCTTCACAGCATAGAAAGAAGAGAGCAGGCACAAACATCTAGTATTATTTTTCCCCCAATGCTATGTTTGACTAGTTTTCAAATTCACATAAGCCACCTCCATATGATGCTGGTACAAATGTGTTCATTTGTAGATAACACTAAGGAAACAAGGCTTTCAGGATCAATGACGCCTTTTTATTGACTTGTTTTTCTGTAATGTTGCTTTTTGGTCGTCTTTTATTGTTATTAAAGCTTTTATTGTCTTTATTCTTTTATTTGAATTTTTTGTTCGTTTGTTTTAATTTCACTTTTAAGCAACTTTTTCTTCTTCATCTTAACTCGTTTAATTGTGTTGTCTTACTTATCATAAATCTCAGACCATATGAGATAATGTTTAGTCCTTGTAGCCTCTTGTTGATAAAGTTAGCATTTTTCTACAAGATAGCATCATTGCACCATGATAGCAAGATAGCAGCACCTTAATTTCTCACCAAATACCTCCAAAAATAATGATTATAGGCTTCATAAAACTAAGACACTACAATATAGTAACCATGCCAAACATTAGCTAGTGTTATCATTATGAGCAGTGAGAGGGATAGCATTAGCATGTAGCTAAAAACCACTGTCTTGCAACTCATTAGTATGCAAATTTGAGACAATTAGAGAACGGTAGGTGTTGTATGATTTTGGACTTTTAAATGTGTGTCAGTGACAAATGCTGTGAAAACTGTTGAAATCCCACTTCGTAATACATAATTAAACATTTACATCGTTTAAGTCTTCTCTTTATTTTTGTTTTGAAACCACTGGAAATTTAAACTCGCTTTTTTTAATGCCTTAAATATGAATATTACATCAGCTGCAAAACGTCACTTTTCACAGTTGGAGAACCTGGTTTACTACAACCGCCTGAAGAACTCAAAAATAGTCATCAGTGACTTCCATCTTGCCAAGCTGGAGAACGGACTAATCAAAGAGCCCTGTGGGACGCCAGAGTATCTGGGTGAGAATATTAAATTTCACAACATGCAAATGAGGCAGTGCTTGTTCTGGTTTACAGACGTGTAGAAATTTAGTGAATGTCTTTTTTTCTGGTGCAGCTCCAGAGGTAGTTGGCAGACAGCGATATGGCAGACCTGTGGACTGCTGGGCAACAGGCGTCATCACGTATATTTTGTAAGTTATGTTTATGAGACTTAAAGGCTTATTCTCAGTCACATGTGGAAATTTGATTGATCTGTAATGCTCTGTTACAGCATAAGCTTGTTTAAATATGGGATGAAGGCTTTTTTTGGACTCCACATATTCACTCTTTTTTCACTCTATCCTACATCAGGCTGTCAGGCAACCCACCTTTCTACGATGAAACTGATGATGATGATTATGAAAACCATGACAAGAACTTGTTCAGAAAGATCCTAGCAGGAGATTATGAGTTTGACTCTCCGTACTGGGATGAAATCTCTGATTCAGGTACTTTTAGGATAAAGATAACATTGTGAAGCAACACACTGACAGCTTGCTCGGTAAACATTTCAGATTTGGAGAGTTTTCTCCTCTTCTTTCCGCTAGAGTGTTCAAACATATGTCATATTTATGTTCTCGTCTGTCGGGGGAATATACCTGTTCTTTGTTGAGTTTCTTCTGTACGATATTTTTCTTTGACAGCTAAGAGTTTGGTTGCTCGTTTGATGGAGGTGGATCAAGACCAGAGACTGACAGCCCAGGAGGCTATAAACCATGAATGGTAGGCAACGGAGCTTTGATAAATTGTGCATTTAAATGAGAGGACTCTGATCCGACCATATTAATTTGACCTGAAAGACTTCTCAAAAGTTCATTTTGTTTTTTGGTAGAATCATGCAAAGAAACAGTGGTTAGCATTTCCAGGATTGTTACTGTCCTGAGCATTATTTGCACTTTCTCAGTGCACTCTCTGACAGTCAAATTCTGCACAGGTGACAGCGACATATCAAGCAAAAATATTTATTATAAATGTTTTTTTTAAGCATATAGATGTTCACTATAGGTGCAACAATATTTGTGCAACGTTTGATTCAGATTAGCCCACCCATTAGGGAGCTGATAGGGTACAGACAGATATATATACATATACTACGATCATTATAGTAGGATTATTAGCAGTTAGCCAATTATTATTGGCTGCGTCTGAGACAAAGATCAGGCACAAACAGTCTTAAAACTTGGTTCCCTGAAAATATATTGATTAACATTCTTCTGAATCCCATTTGCATGTCTAAATGTGCTTTAAATGGGCGATCGTGGCTCAAGAGTTGGGAGTTCGCCTTGTAATCGGAAGGTTGCCGGTTCGAGCCCCGGCTTGGACAGTTTCAGTCGTTGTGTCCTTGGGTAAGACACTTCACCCGTTGCCTACTGGTGGTGGTCAGAGGGCCCGGTGGCGCCAGTGTTCGGCAGCCTCGCCTCTGTCAGTGTGCCCCAGGGTGGCTGTGGCTACAATGTAGCTTGCCATCACCAGTGTGTGAATGGGTGGATGACTGGATATGTAAAGCGCTTTGGGGTCCTTAGGGACTAGTAAAGCGCTATATAAATACAGGCCATTTACCATTTAATTGGAGTTACCTGTTACATTTCTCTATAAATATAATCTCATGTTATCAAGTTGACTTTATTACCTGTATACAGCATTTTTTTAGCTTCCCAGTTACCACTGCTTATTTATATTTCACAAGTCTAACCTATGAACACAAATAGACTGTCAATGCCAAATTCCTGAAGAAAAATAGCCAAGATAAAAATGATCCTTAAAGGTTATTTTGTCCTTAGAAAAGTTTGCCAATCGATAAAACAAACAGCAAATTGAGTTATACTGTGTGTAGCAGCCCGTGGCACATGAAGGTAAGGATAATGTGAATCTCTGTTGTGAAGTTGTATTTCTCCTGTTTTGTGCAACAGGATCTCTGGTGGTGCAGCCTCAGATAAGAACATCAAGGAAAACGTGTGCGCACAAATAGAAAAGAACTTTGCCAGAGCTAAATGGAAGGTGAGCCCTTTTGTTCTCTCTTTCCGGAAGCTTTTTTTCTTTTTCAAAAAGTTCGACAATAGTTCTACTGTCTTTGAACAAGGATATACAGCAGCACGGTACAGTGTTGTGTAACTGTTAGTTGCATTTTTTTTGGGGGGGGGTGTTATAGCATCAATTTGAGTTCAGTTTGATCTTAATTCTCCCACAGAAAGCTGTTCGGGTCACCACCATCATGAAGAGACTGAGAGCACCTGAGCACAGTGACGCAAAGGCGGCAAACCCTGCAGCCGGGGCCCCAGCAGACTCCACAGCTCCCCAGGCTGCTGCCGACCCTCCTGCTCCTTCATCTGCCACAGCACCTGAGGGTTCAACCGCTCCGGTCACAGAGCTCCCCGCCGGAGCGGAGAAAAGTCAACCGGCACCAGAGGCCTCGGCCGGGGTGGCGCCCTTAGCCGAAGACCATCAGCAGCCCAGCCCGGCTCCACATGGGGACGAGCCCGCATCGCGTTGCAACGGTGAAGCTTCAGCTGCCCTTCACACACCTGCTGAAGCTGGTGATGAGCAGGGTTAAAAACCAACCTACCACCCCCGCGCCCTGTTTGACTTCTGCAGTCCCCACCTACTCCTGCACACTGTACATTAGCTGCTAGCATGGTGACACTGACTCTGCTTCTCTTTCACTTGCAGCATTAGTATCATCTCATGGAAGCTGTGTGCTACCTTTCCTGAGCCTGACTGCTACGTTGCCTTGGCTTTTTCTGTTTGTTTTTTTTTACCCATGTACGGTGCTTTTTTCCCCCTGACCTCCCCCAGTGTGCGTCAGATTATATAAACACTAACTTCAAAATCTTTAGTTTTAGGGCTAAAACGATTTGCTGTCAAGCTGTGGCTTGCAGCTAACATTTTCTTTCCATTTCTTCTCATAGTGATAAGAGAATAATGGAAGACATAATTGTGCTGAAAACAGCTTTGATTCCTCTTTAATGAGCCGACTTGGGAAACTTCTCCCTGCAGTTATCCTCGCAATTCCAGTATTTGTTTGTAGAATCGGTAGAAAAGTTTTGCTTCTTAACATTCGCACCTGAAGAAGATCACGAGCACTTCTCTCACTTGACACATATGGCTATCTTTACCGTCTGTTGTATTCTCCACTTACCAGTTAATGGGCTTTTAATCAGCGACTGGGAGTTTTTATTAAGCCAGTGTTGTGTTTAGAACGAGGCAGCTGCACACATAAGCACACACAGACACTATGTTTCTTTGCTAAGTTCCTGCTCAGGAAAGAACCTCATAGCTGTAAGTGTAAAGATTCTGTACATAGAGACCTTTGTAGAAGTAGCCAAAACAGCATGCTTTCTCACTTTTGCTGTTCATTTTACACCCACTTGGTGGATAAAGATGTGCTACAGCCAGCTTTGTCTTATCACAGGCCACAGCATTGTCGTCTCTTGCCACAAGCCATGTGAAGGCTAATGTTCTTTTCAAAAGCATACTGTACATTACGCTATCAACTGCTGCTGTTCCTTTGGCGCCCCCGCTGTTAATGTGAAACAACCCCACCACTCTTTTCCTCCCATTTTTACATAGCAGTTCTATGCATCCAAATTTTTTTGTAGCTTTTCTTTTTTAGATGCCCTCGTGACATCCCGCCATCTTTGACTTGTTCAAAACATTTGCGTTCAGATACCGACTCAAAATACTTCATGCACTGTGGTGACTTTGCTGTAATTAGGGCACCATCACTTACTCTTTGTTGACCTGTATTGTACTGAGATGTGCAACCACATATTTACACTGTGTTTTTTTTTACTATTTCTATTATGTATTTATTTAAAACTTTATGTACATGATCATTTTGCTTTTTTCTATGTTTCTTTTTATTTATTTGGCTCTTACTCTCTCTTTTTATTTCATAGATTTTTCAGCTTATACTTGATAAACAGTAATAACAATCTCATCTTTTCTTATCACTGATCCCCTTGAGTTTTAATAATGAGCTACAGAAGGAAACCTCTGTAATCACTCTAGTGGAGTTAGAGCAATATTTGACTGGCTGCAGAAACTGTGATTCCTGGTGTCCTTTCGATACAGTCCACATACCTGTAAGTAGAAGTCTGTAGTCCTTTCTCAGCTGTCAGGCCCATGAGGGCCACTGACCTACATAGACACTGACATATGGCTGCTGTCAAATTCATATGTGTCTCAATGGGTGGACTGTAAGTTCCCATGAGCCCGAAACACGGGCCACATGAAGACAGTAGCCACTCTGCCAGTGCTATGACTTAATTCAAGTGTAGTATGTCATGGCTTATGCACAGCCAGCTTGTCTGATTTCCCCACTCTGTTGTCAAGAATATTTACTGTGCACACCTGTCAAATTATATAATAAAAAGATATATTTCTCCATTTGAAACTAAATGGGAAGAAAAAAGAAAAGGTTTACAATAGAATCTCAAGTTTGACCTTTTTTTGTTACAGTCGTTTACTCATAAAAGTATCTCTTTGAATGTGTTTAAAGTAGATTAGTCTAAGCATCGTTCAGATTGCATCACCATCTTTCTTACATTGTTTAGGATGAATATTTCATCTTTAAAAAGATGCTTAGTCAGAAAGATATCCGATTTTTTTAATGTGAATAGATTATTTCATGTAGTGTGTTCTCTTTGTTTAGATGGCAAATAAATACTGTTCATATACTGTTGCACAGTTTGAAGCAATGCTTTTTCCCAATACATACTCATAAACCCTGTATTTAATAACCCATGTCTGTTCATTTTGCCGAGCACTTCCAGGTGTATTCGTAGATGTGATGTTGCCAGGACCAGTGATCATCTGTAGGTCCTGTCCTGCATTTGTGAGCTCTGTACTGTACTCCTTGACTGAGTTGATGACTTTGATGGTAATAAAATTGGATTCATCTGTTTATCCATGTGCGATCAGCTCTTATTTCTCGTCCAAGCGCAAAGATTGTGTACAGCATCTTTCAAACCAGTGAAGATTATTTTGAGAAAATGTGGGAAAGAACCTGCGTCATTACACTCTGCTTTCCCCCTAACCCGGAGGAGAGCATCTGTGTTACACGCGCTCAATTAGCACCAGCTTAGCACCCATCCTCGTGGGGTGTGAACTCGTGTTTCGAAAAATCCCAGCAGTGCCATTTGGTGACACTTTCCAAGACACTTGAATTGCATCACACTGGAATAATAATGCAGAGAGCTCACTCTCCAGGCCCTCCGGGGTTTAAATAGGCTTCCTCTAGTGAGACTTTCTCTTTTTAATGCCCATTCTGCAATAGTATGCAGCCATTGATAGAGCCATCAGGGCTCAAGGGGATCCTAACTCTGTCTTTTTGTCATTGGATGACTTCATTAAAAATGGTAGGATGAGAGAAGCGTCTTTTTCCTCACTCTCTCAAGCAGTTGCGTGGAGATGAAATGCCAGTGATCAGAGTCCGTCCTTGCTGAGAGGAGAAGAGAAATTCATATGGAATACAAAAAATGTTCTTCCTCTGGGCAAAGCTTACATATAAGCTAAAAGCTAAGACAATAACTGCACATTGGGAACTAAATTTTGTGCAATAATGTGCAATTACAGCAACAAGCAAGAATGAATCTCTTCTTTTTATCGATGGTCTTTTTGGTCTTTTTGTCGATGTTACTACCTCTTCCTCAATCTGGTAGTGATTAACAGATGTGCTGTAGACTCAGTTATTGGCATGCAGGTTAAAAAGAAAATCAAACAAATCATTCCCATATGAACTTCCTTACCTCCCTCTCACTCTAAAATCCTACAGAATACACGTATATGTTTCAGTTGTTATTATCTGTGAACAGTCTATAATAGTATAACTTTGACAATGAATAATGTTAATTTTAAAAAAATGCATCTAAATTAATGCCAAGAAATATTTTAGTAATATGTTTTTACAGTCTATATATGATATTTCTAGGGCAATAAGGACACTGAGCATAATCTGTGGTATTTTTCCAAGATGAATCAAATATATACTGAAAAAAATTGTCAAATGGCAATATATAATAATTGATACATACATGTTTAAATATTGTCAAAAATAGACACTTTCACTTAAGTGCTATACTTCTTATAGACATGGTTTTACAAATTAGGTCCATAACTTATTAAACAAAGACCTATTTGTTTTAGTTTTGTCTCTGTACACCACCACGGTGGACTGTAAATCAGTACATGTGTGACTGAAGTACAGACTTGAATTTTGAATTGTACAAAAAGTTTGCACTGATAGTTTTGGCATTACAGCCGTTTTTACACATAGTCCGCCATTTTCAGAGGCTCTCTATTAAATTTAGTTTCATTTTAAATACAAAGATTGCTTTTAATACTTTGATGAAAATTGTTTGCAGTAAGTGATTGTCTGACATCTGGAATCCATAGACGTCACCAAATGCTTTGCTTCCTTCATCGAGATGCTTTTCCAGAATTTTACTGCGACTTTATTTGCTCCAATCCCTTTTAAACTGTGGTCTGCTCAGTTTTGCAAAATGTGGTTGAATCTGTGCAGAGAGCATAGCTCTCTACACTTCACAGTTCATCCTGCTGCTCACACGAGCAGTCACATGATCAGTAAACATCAGTTCCAGTGGCAGCTACACATGCTCATGACATAACATCTTTTTTTTTTGTTTGATTTCTGTTGTTTTTAAGTTTTCTGGGAAAGCCTGATCTCATTCTTCTTTTTCTAGAGTGTAACCAGTCCTCTGCATTTCCATTCATGAAGGTATCTCTGGACTGCAGATCTTGACAATGACTGGCTTATCTCAGTGTTCTTGACTTTGCTAGATGATGCAAGATTGTTTTTCTGAACCAACAAAATTCTTCTGCCACCATGAACTTTGCCTTGTGTGATCTTTCAGACATTTCGGTGTTGCTGAGCTGTCCAGTTTACTGTTTCATATCTATGGTTCTATTGTTTCACAGTGCTTGATTGATCTACATGAAGCACAAGATCTGAGTTACTGACTTAAAAATATATGGATTTTCAGGTATGTTCAACAATGGTCTAATCACAGAAAGATGATGTTGGATGTCGAAAGAAAGAAAGCACGAACAGTGTAATCATTTACAAATGCAAATATAACTGGAGTGGCAAAACAGTCTCCACACTTCACTCCAAATACTTCAGTCATGCTGTAGAGAGCTGGTATGGTATATGAGAGAAAAGCTGACACTGCCCTCTGGTGACCAGGTTTGTTTCTCTCAGCAGTCACGTCAGTGGAAGGAACAGCAAAATGCCTGCAATGCAAACATTAAATACATATGCTCACATTAAAATACCGGCAGTATAGAAGTTTCTTACCTGAACATACAAACATGCATGTGTGAGCTAAACAGTGATAAGCACGCAACATAAAGTTCAATTAAGTTAATTTTGAAATACTGATATTTCTCAATAGACAAACTCATAGATAAACTGACTGAACCTATTTAGTGTAACTGGAGCTGTGAATCACTCTGTGTACTCTTATTTATCTTATTTAACTATTAGTATTTCATGAAAAAGCCTTTTAAACAGAGAATAAAGCTAAATGTAAACAACACGTTCCTTTTATGTTTCCCACTCATTTTTATTTATATGTGAATAAGTGAATGAGGCTAATAGGTTAAAACTATCCAGTTTCCTTCCTTAAATACAGACTATTATATACACAAATATACACTTAATTATGTTGTGCTTCTGAATTTTTGGGAAGACTACTCCAAAGAGCTCCAAGAATAAACTAAGGTGCCTAACAGTAGCTCAGCTTGACCACTCCAACATCCTTAACAGTTTATCATTATGTTAGTAGCGTTGATTCGTTTTTATTGAATAGATTTAGCCAATAATACCTTATTTAATTATAGGGTTTAGGAATCCAGCACTTCAAGTAGCACTGGGGGATTTGGTGCGAGTACCTGTACCACAGTCAGTAAATGTTGCAGGCAACATAAAATCATAGAATAAGTTAAAGTGTTATAGGTGTCATGTGTTTTTACTTATTTTCTAAGAAGTTGAACAACATGAACAGTGCTGATGACAACATGCCACCTGCTGGCTGATAGCATGAAATGCATGTGTGAGCAGGACCCCTGCTATGATTGCATAGATGCAGCAGAGAGCAGTGGTGCTCCCTCCCATTCCTCTGCTTTACTTTGACAGGTGCTGTTTGTCTGCAGCGGTAGTTTCGCACTTTCCCCTGAGCCTCCTCTGTTTGTGTTTAGCGTATACGAACGTCTGACAAAACGACGGCTGACAGTTTACAAAGGCCAGAATAAATGTAAAATAAAACTGCCAGATACTTTTAGAGGTGAATTCTTTAACATGTTTATGACAAGTCCCAGAAAGAGACTTTAAATTGCTGTCAGTTCATCATCTCTCCAACAGACTGGCCTTAGTTTTTAATACTGCTCCGTTGATCCTCAGGAGGATGCTTGTGAACAAGAACACAGTTTCGTGCCAGACTTCTGCCTCTCAGACTTCTGGGTTTTTCCTTCCTGACAATGCAGGCACTGTCCGACAGCTCTCACTGTGGGAGCTATCCAGAGAATGACTCTCCTGCCTCTGAGCGGCAGAGTACCAGATGAGACTCGCTGATAAGACAGAGCCGAATTCCACATCTGAAAAGTCCACTGAATGATGCCATAGCTTGGCACTATGTCATGTGATTTGACTCTTTGTTGATAATTCCCTACAGTAACACATCCCTATTGTGTTGTAAAGAATGGAGCACAGAAATGTCCAATCAGATTGTAATAGGTCATCCTTTTGTTGTCAGTGGTGCTGAATTTCCAACATGTAGATCTGCTTCTTGGTTTTAACTGGTTTATGATTCAGAGGCAGAGGTGGCTGAATCAGAAGTGATCTGCGTGTTGATGACATACATAATTTTGACAGCCATAGCACAGGAAGCTGACCTCAGTTACTGGTGTCATCTATTCAGCACCGTGGGACTCCCAACCTAACACCCCGTACATCCTCTGCTGTACGCTGGTAGGAATCAGATAAGCAGTTGGAACAGAGCCCTGTCTATAAGGAGAAAAAGAGACGTCAGAAGTCTCTAGAGCCCAGACGCCATCTGATGCTCTCTGAATGCACTGTGATGGTTTTTCAAACAATCTGATATGTTGTTCCTTGTATCCTGAAACAAATCCACCCTGTTCTAAAAAAAAAAGGAGCAGGCATGTTGTCATTGTCACTTATTCAGATGTGTCATTTAGTCTAAACTGAGCAATGAAAGTTCTTTTTGTAGAACGGTCTCAACCACCTTTGTGACAGGCACTAACAGTCAAACGTTTTAGAGTGCCCCAATTTTTCTAGTTATTTATTGCAGTTCAATTCGTACAAGTCCAGTGAATAGTTTGAAATGGTACAAAGGTAAGTGGAGAACTGCCAGCAGTTCTGCAGCAATGAAGGTTGATCAAGCCTTAAAAGCTGGTGTTCCAACTTTTCTGGAGTGCTTACGATCCCCTCTGTCTGCATAAAAGCAGTGGTGGAACACACTGTAGTACCATAGCCTCGTGAGCATCCGTTGAACATTATTTTACTGCAGAAAGTGTTGCTACAAAAATGGCGAGAAAAAGGCAATTAACAATGGAAGAGAGACTGACCATCATAACACTTAAATGTAGGTCTTTCATACAGAGAAATTGCAAAGAAAGTCAAGGTGTACAGTTCCCTTCACCATCAAAGGCACTCAGAAACTGGGGCAAACTCTAACAGGAAGAGGTCTGGCAGATTCAAAGCCACAACTGAATCAGAGAACAAGTTTCTGAGAGTTAGCAGCTTGCGTAATAGGCGGCTCACTTGCCAACAGCTTCAAACACAGCTCAATAGTGGTCAGAGTAAGCAAGCCTCAGTTTCAACTGTGAAGAGAAGACTTTGAGCTGCAGGTTTGACAGGACGAGTTGCAGCAAGAAAGCCATTGTTAAGATGTCAGAATAAGACAAAGAGGCTTGCCCGGGCCATTAAACACTGCCATTGGACTACTGAAGACTGGAAGAAGGTGTTATGGACCAATGAATCAAAATTTGAAAACTTTGGTTCATGACGCAGGATTTGTACGCCATCGAGTAGGTGAAAGGATGGCTCCACAGTGTGTGGCACCAACTGTCAGACAATGGAGGAGGAAGTGTGATGGTCTGGGGCTGTTTTCCTGGATCCAGGGTCAGTGAGAGGCAAGATAATGACCCAAAACACAAGTCCAAGCTATGGCAGAACTACCTCAGGAAAAAAAGAACACGATGGTCTCCAGACTTAAATCACATCAAACCGGTTTGCAATGAACTGGACAGAAGAGTGAAAGCAAAGCAACCTACAAGTGCCACATTTATGGGAACTTCTGCAGCAGATATGGGAAGAACTTTCTGAAGAATATTTGATTTCTATTGTGGAAAGAACATGGGTGTGCTCAGCTGCTATATCTGCTAAAGGCAGTTACTTTGATGAGTCAAAAGTTTAGAATACATTTTGGTCTATAAATTCATTCCATGATTTATTTTTTTTAATTCCAGTTGCTTGGTTGTTTGCTTTCATTTCAGAGAGCAACAAGACATTAAACTGCAAAATTTGTATTTAAAAAATTGAAAAAAATTGGGTGTTTTAAAACATTTTACCTGTAGTGTACATGTGTGCACTTATGTATGAACATCTGAGAGCAAGTGTTCTCTGCATTCTGATCTTTTCTTTTTTTTAAGTCAAAGCAAAATCTTCCACATCACTGACTTTGCTTGTTTGCTCATTATGATTTAGCTCCCATCAATTATGAACCCTTTGAGTTTGTCTGAGCATCAAAGGGACATGAAGCCTTCTTTATTTATTTACATCCTTGCTTGTCTTAGTATTCATGGGGAAAACGTTCCTACTTAAAGGTGTGCTTGTACTGTATAACACTGGCTGCCAGAGAACAACTGCAAACATCAACCAGGCTTTTAATTAGTTAAACCTCACTATGACCCTCTTGGATATTCTTTTCCCTTCAGAACAGCTTTAATTCCTCATGTCAGAGATTTATCAAGGTGCTGGGAACATCCCTCAGAGATTCTGGTCACATATTAGCATGATAGCATCACATAGCTGCTGGAGATTTGTCATCAGTTTGAGGTTATCTGAGCTTTGTGACATGGCCCGCTATCTTTCTGGAAGAAACCATTAGCAGATGATTACACTGCGGTCATGAAGGATGGACATGGTCAACAGCAATACTGAGGTTGGCTATTGCATTTAATGCTCAGTTGGTACTAAAGGGCTCAGAGTGTGCCAAAACACATGCCCCACAACATTATAATACCAGCACCAGCCCGAACTGTTGATACAAGACAGAATGGATCCATGTGGTCATGTTGTTTAAACTAAATTCTGACTCTATTCTGTGACAGCGGTGACTCATGAGACCAACATTTTACTAATCTTCTGTTCTCCAGTTATAGCCTCAGATTCTTGATCTTTGCTGGTGCCCAGTGTTATCTTCTGTGGCTGGAGCCCATCTGCTTCAAGGTTTGATGTATTATGCTTTAAGAGATGCTCTCATGCATACCTTGGGTGCACTGAGTCTTTATTTGAATTACTGCTGCTTTCTATCACCCCAAAGTCTGGCCATCATCCTCTGGTTTCTGTTATTACCAAAGGTTTTCACCTAGAAAACTGTTGATCAGATCATTCTCTGTAAACCCTAGAGATGGTTGTGTTCGAAAACTGAACTTCAGCAGTTTGTCCTCAACATGTCTACATACTTTAATGCATTGAGCTTCTGCCATGTGGCTGTCTGATTAGATATTTGCATTAGTAACCAGTTGAATAAATGCACCTAAGGGTGTCCTAGGTGTCTAATGCATGTATATCTAAAGCCCAGTATGTTTGTTCTTCTTAACCACAGAGGTCCACTGTTACTCAGAATAAATCCCAATGCTAACCCTGACCCACCCAAGTGACAGTTTCTCAGTACATCACAGTAAATGACTTAACTTCACAAACCAAGTATATGACACAATTCCTTAAGTGTGTGATGTTGGAAAACATTTTCTGTCCTTTACAAAATAAAATGTTGTTTCATGCACTTTCCATGTTTTATATATTTAGCATGAAAAAGCAGGGAAGCTGAAAAGAGGATGGATGGATGCAAATCCTGTGAGGATGTATGTGAGAGGTTTTCATCATCCAGTTATTGTATTACTTGCTTTTAATTGTCTTGTGTTTGTTTGTATAGACAGTCATTTTCTGTCTTGGGTTTATTTTCTTGTCTTCTTCTATTATATCTACTTCCAGCTACCTGCCAGCTCCTCCAGTGGCTTTTAGTCTTTGTCCTCTTTTACCTATCTCTGTTTCTTCCACTGCCACTTTATTCTGACCTAGATTGTTGAGAGAAAAAGCGAGTCACTGTTGGGCTGATCGGAGGTCAGCTGTGCCATTAAGGCTTTTATGAGGTGAAGAGACTCTGGTCTGATATAACTGACACCGCTCTGGCCTGTTCCCCTTGGGTGCTGTGGGTCACAGTTTGCCTCCATGAACTTCCATTACCTCGTAACATCTGAGTCATTATATGATGGAAATATTAGTGCTGAGTAAGGGGACTTGAGAGAGCTGCATTTAATGAACGATTGCACAACAGATGAACACAGAACAATGGCAGCTCATAATGCCCTCATGCGGTCTGAAAAATAAAGGGTAAAATTCTAGATGAAACCTTTTCTCAAAGGGCAAGAGAGTCATTTCTGATTATTGCTAGTGACCAAAGATTTCATATCATGTCATATGAAGTTTGGCCACATCCCTTAAAATGTCTGAAAACCAGTGATGGGAATAACGGCGTTACAAGTAACGGCGTTACTAACGGCGTTACTTTTTTCAGTAACGAGTAATCTAAGTAATTACTATTTCTATCGTGGTGCGGCCGCGTTACTATTTTTCAACAAACAGACGGTTGAAGCTGTCTTCAGCTTACCGTACCTTATATCAGTTAAGCGGAAGTTGCTGTCTATGTAAGTAATGCGGGCGCTACAGCTTTAAGCAGCTGCGCGCGCTCCCGCGGACGGCAATCGCTTTCTGCCCAACGATCACTTTTTGGCACAACACCTGGAGCTGAGGGGGAAAAACAATGGCATGAGTGCTGCTGTTTGATTAAGGAAGAATAAAGTAGTCGTGGTAAGCCAATCACACGACCACTTTAAGACAAAGCAACAAGGTGAGATGTACCAGTTTTTAAATTGTATTGATAGGCCACGTAAAACCAGAGTCATGACAAACTATATATACGCAGCGTTTTTTCCTCAATAGTTTCATCACGTTTACTGTCTAAGGACAGCGCTAGCAAGCAGTCTCTGCTTATGACCAAAAAAAAAACCAAACCTGCCCTTTCGTGTTTGTGGAAAAATGCACCATGTCAACCAGTCAAAGAATGATATGGCAACATGACATTTGGCTGTTTAGGAAGAGGTGGAAGTTTTAGGAGTGATGTGTTGTCTTGTGTAGTTAGTGTGTAGTGTTGTGGATAGTTTTGTGTTGTGTGTAAGAACAACGAGGCGACTGCTGTCTCCAGGTAGAAAACAGGAGTGATGCACCTGCTGCTGTCAGACCTGCAGGTATCAGGCTTGTGATGTTGTTTGTAAAATTTGTGCATATAATTTTAAAATTGTCAATTTATATTTGCATTTAAAGTTATGAAATATGATGCATTAAACATGTTTGTGGTTGTTACAGTAAAAAATATAACTTTTTCTACTCGGATTTTATGTTTTTTAGATCAATTGTTTTATTACAGTATGTCAAAATGAAAACATAACTGTAAATTCAGACATGCGAGGTTGTGCTGAAAAGGATGAAACAAGGCAAAGTAAATCGTTTTCAAAGGTGAAATCAAAAGTATTTAAAATGGCCAATTATACCCTGGACCACAGAGGGTTTTTTTTAAAGTAACGCAATAGTTACTTTTCAAGTAATTAATTACTTTTAGAATCTTGTAACTCAGTTACTAAGTCAGTTACTTTTTTAAAGAAGTAACTAGTAACTATAATTAATTATTTTTTCAAAGAAACTTGCCCGACACTGCTGAAAACACAGTTGACTCAAACATGAACTTATCATTACACGATGAGCTCACTGTATAAGGTGAAATCTTGCTGCAACTTATTTATTAAATAGAAAGTAGTTAATAAAAAATAAAAAGGATTGCAATATACATTCTTAGATCAGTTTTTATAGCAAACTGCACTATGTTACAGATATTTTAAGTCCTGAACAAGTTCATGTTTTGAAATGAGAGAAGTTAGCTCTTAGTTCTCATAGTTTTTCTGCCATGCCTTCCTTCACCCAAAACGTTTTCTCTCCATCCTCCACTTTCCACAATTTTAGACATGAAGCAAGATCCAAGCTGTTGTTTAGAAGAAAAAGTATGATGACATCTGTAAATTTTTGTCTGTTTTCTCTTCAGATTTCATATTAGTTCAGCTTACTTTTGCTTCATACTTTTGTATTGATCCATTGAGGACTACAGCTCTAAAGAGAGAGACCCAGACCCACTCGGTCTCTGCAACCTTCTTGAATAAAGTTGGAGTAAGCCTTTATTTAAGCTCTATTTAAGCTTCTTAACTCAGAGCAGTATCATAATGAGCCGCTGAATTGGCTAAATAGAAAGCAGCCATCATTAAACTGTTCACACATCTGCTTTTTTCTACAGTGACGCGTCAAATGCGCTATTTTAAACAAGCAAATTGGTGGGTTTTCTCATTTAAGTTCAGATATTATTGTTTGAAAATTCTAATTTTAGTTTACTGGTTGGTTTCCGTACTAGTTTCAGTCTTTTTACTTGTAATATGGGGCGTATTTGTTAGTGGCAGATTTAAGAAGTTCAGAAGCCATGTTACAATACAAATAGACACACTTTGTAAAGGCAGTTGACTCAGAGTCATGCAGGCTTCCTTAAGTCTCAATAAACAATTTCACCGAAGCCTCCTCAGGTAGGTTGTGCTCACAGATGTGACCAAAGCCTTTAACTAAAGCTATTTCTGATTTTCCTCTTTCCCCAAAATAGATTATATTTTTATTTTTCCTAACTTTAATAACCTTGTTTTGGAGTGTCTGTCTTTCTCAGGAAATAAGCATTGATTATCAACCCCTTAAGGCGCTTGCAGTGTTGTTGACTGTCTAGCACTTTGTTAATGAGCCTTTAAGTACTGATCGAGCCTGGACATATTAACCGATGCGGATTAGGAACTTGCATAATCCATACTTATTAGGCCCTGAGGTACAGATGCACAGATATAAACAGAGAACAAATGTACTTCATTGCAAACTCAAACGAATTGCGTACATTTTATAGAAATGTGCATACATATCTCTTTTACAGGTACAACTTTATTCCAAGGATCCAGAGGGTTCTAGGCAGAGCATGGGAAACATTCAGCATCAAGCGAATCACAATGAAGCGGGGGAGCATTCCATTCTTATAAAATATAGAGCTTTAATTTATTAGTCAGCAACAACAATGGAAAGGGAGGATAAGAGTAATTTACACGAGTCATTACAATAACATCACCTTTGTGCATTTTCTTTTTCTGTTTTTTTTTGCTTAATTTTTTTTTTCATAAAGTCTGGATGATGCAGAAAGAAAAAAAACATACAAAACAAACAAAACACTCAAAAACTAAAGACACTTTTAAAAAAACAGAAATACTCAACAAAAATGGTACAACCTTTCTTTGCATTTTTTTCATATTTCGTCTCCTCTCATTTAAACAAGATGATCAGGAGCTTTGATTGATTCCTGGGAATACAGACAGATCCCAAATTAAGGAGCAGATACGGATACCCATGTATGAATTATAGATGCATCTTCCCCGAGGCATCCACCCTGACTTTCACACTGCCTAAAAAGAAGATATACTGGAAGCCCCTTAATGTTAAAGTAACATGAAAATAATATATTTTAAACTTGTTCTGATTTTTTGGGAATTAATTTTTTTTTTTACAGAGGAGACTCCAATAGTTTTACTTCCTGTAGATGTGCTGTATTAACGTTTTCACCAGAACTGTCTAATAGAGGTTCTGTGTAATTAATATGATCCTTGCTTTCTATTCCCACTTAAATGACTCTCACACATATATCCTATCCAAACTTATGAGCAACATAATTTTACTTTACACTTTGACAAGATCTATAACAATGTCAATAAAAAGATGTATCGTGCTTTTTACAGGGAATATCTGAAATGACGGCATCTTTAAAGCATTTATTTTCCCCATTTTGCTGTAGTTAAGTTGGTCAGACTGCACTGTACACCCACAGAGATGAAAATAAAACAGAAGAAAAAATCCAAAACAACCACACACTATCGTATTATCTCAGAATTACAGTACAAATACAGGTTCATGCACACAATGAAAGCCAGCTTCCCAATATTCAATATTTTGGTTAGTGTCACAACATTGTTACAATGCTCTGTTGTGTATACGGGCTATTACTTTTTTTTCCACACATGAATGTCAAAGAGAAAAAAAAAAGATGTCTTGTGTGCCAAGAACTGCTAACAACTGCTGCCTGATCCGGGCACTTTCCCCTAACTGCACTGCAATTGTTTCTTCCACAATTGTGCCGTGCCCGAGTGTGCTTGTTGCATATGGCCCCAGCCAATGTCCCCTGAAATGTAAAAGAATAATGCCCAATGTGCAAAATCCTCAACCCCGTATTGCACCTCGGTCTCAGTTCAAAGGAGGTTTGCATCGGGAAGAAAAAGTATTTTTATTAATAGACTTGCAACATAACTGATCTGATTTTTGCTTTGTTTACTTTAAAAAAAAAACTTGGATTCATAGCCAGAAGAAACTGCAGGTTACTGAGAGTAGAGTACAGTAAGATTATTATCACTGCTAAACAAATGGAAATCATTTTCAGCATGATCAGTGTCTCTGCTGGCGTGTAGCAGTGGTGCTGCAGATATTTTACAATCCGTCCTCCAAGGAAGAAGAAAATAGAAGAAAAAAACAAAACAAAAACAAAGGGCAAGCACAAGATTCCTGTAAAATGACCCAGTTAGAACTTTGATAATATTCGAGTAGTCTTCTGTAAGTCTGGGTTCCTATGGAGAAAATACTGTTTCTCCACAATGACCGGGACCATAAGTCAGTGGTCCCCTTGCAATATGAAGTCTCTGTCTGCGTGCAGCCACAGGGAGCGTGCATCACAGGTGTTCCTGCAGTGTCCGCATATACAAAACTCCCGGTACTTAGTCAAAGCAAGCGAAAAAAACAAAAAAACAACAGAGATCCCGTCACCTCCCGTCAGGTAGCTCAATTCCCCGTTACTCAGAGCTGCCTGTAGCTCTACCCTAACAGCTCAAGAGCCTCATAACACGTTTCAAAGAGTTGCCAAAGTCATACGATGCTGGCAGATGAGTTTTGTAATGACAGTAACAGCAACAATAAAATTAACAATATCAATAATAACAATATTTGCCCCAAAGGTACCTATACACAAAGAGCATGTTTTTTTCTGTAAGTACAAAGAAATCCACAGAATGATACTATATACAACCTACAATAAATACTGTGTATCATATATCTTACTGTTTGAATGGATGTATTGGGTGTAGTGGGATTTACTCGTAAGCCTCTTTTTTTGTCAGTTTCTCAGCTTTTTTTTTCCGGTTTGTGGATATTTTTTTTTTCACGCTGCTACTTTCATTGAGTCGCTCCCAGTTTTCATGGGGTGGGGGAGGGTTGTGTTTGGGGGTGGGTTTGAGAGGGGTGCTTCAGACACAAAGTCGGGCTCCTCATGTCTCTACTCCCTGCTGCTCCCTTTCCTCCTCCCCGTCCCTGTGATGTCGGCGGTTGCGGGGCTTCTTCTGCTCCTTGAGCTCTTTCAGGTCTTTGGCCTTAAGGGGGCCCAGCAGCGGGTCTCCAAACTGCCAGTAGTCCTGGCAGTACTGATTAATCAGGCTCATCTCTGGCTGGCTCAGGATGGTCAGCAGGTCCTTGTACTGGCCTGCGCTGGGGGTCCACTGCGTGCTGCCAGAGTGGAAAGAAGATGCCATCAAACCTGCACCGCCCTCCACCAGTGCACTGTTGACAGCCCGGCTTGACAACACCACCAACTGCAGCTTGATCAGCGTGTGTTTGAAATTCTTTTCTGTGGCCGTGCATTGGTACAAGCCAGAGTCAGAGGGCTGCAGAGATCGCACGAGCAGACCTTGTTCTGTCTTCAAAACCCGACCGTCTGAGCGCATCTGCAAAGGAAGGGTTACAGTCCATTAGCAAAAGTAGTGCGATAACCTGTGTAAAGATGCATGTGTATTTACTTGATTCACAAAAATAGTGCTACATATATCTTAATGAGGTTTTGTTTATGTAGCATGTTTAAGTAGATGTAACCAACATCATCTAGATTGTGTCATTTGTAGTCATCTTTCTTTTGTTTCATTAATAACTGTAGTTTAATTTTTTTCCCCATTGTGTTACTTACATGTATAATTGTCTAATTTGTAGGAGTAGCGAAATGGCCAAGTGCCAAACATGCAGTTCCTCTAGTGGCCACTTGAGGTTGTCTACAAAAGTGAGTCACCTTTAGACCTTAGCTTTAAAAAAATTTTTTTAAATAAATGAAATTAAAATTCTTTGAAAATTTAAAGTTTTGCATCATCTGGGTCTTTTCAGTTACAGGTGCAGACAAGGCTGTTAACTGTCTGCCAGGTTTCACCTCGGTTACTTCAAGTCACTAAACCAGATCTTTTGAGTGTATTTGTGGTGTTGGTGTCCTTTGAAACAATTTTTCTTACAATTAAAAAAAATAAGTCTATGCGCTGGCTTTGGAGGGCAAAACTCTTGTTTTATGTTTGCCTGTTACTTAGCAAAATCAATACACTAAGTTTTCTAATAAAGCCTGCTAGCCTTAGCTGATAACAATAATCACAGAGGCCAAAATTAGAAAGGCTTCAAAACGGCAGTCAACAAACCAATGGGAGACAGTAGGTATGTTCATATCAGTATATCAAACAATTTGATCTCCATCTATTGCTCCAAACCTCTGCGACTGCTGGAGGTAGTGCTATTAATGTGCTAGCTTTAGGTTTTAAGATAATCAGCAGAAATGAAGACGCTTAAATTTGAAAGTATGTTATAGTGTCACATAATAACAGCAAACTCATCTTCCTGGGACTCAACATAACTAAATATAGGCTTTTATCAAATATTAATAGAAACAGGTCTTATCCTTTAAAATGTAACAGGTGGAAACGATCCATTATGATATGCTGAGTCTATCATGTACAACAGACATGATATCTTATTGATTTAATTGCGTTATTAATTGCATTTCTCCCTTTTGCACTTCAGGCTGAATGTGTGAAGCTGATCCTATTTATTTGTTCCAGCATTTGATCTGAGCTTCACTGTTTGTATTTTTACATCAGGTGTCTTCACCATTAATTCTGGTCATGAGGTAAAAAGAAAACAGAGCCAGCAAAAATTGTGAATGAACTGTACCTACATCTGTATGTATATCTACATACAGAAATCTGATTGGATGAGGGGAGCTTTTTTTCTTTTCTTTTTTTTTTGCTCACCAGCAGCAAAGACTGCTCTGCTTTTGGGAACAGATACCATCCAACAGAATAGTCAATAAAAGAGAGGCAGCAACATTACATAGCTTCACAATAAAACTTTAACTAGATCCTGAGGGTTGTATATCACAACAGAGAGCTTTTTTTCACAGCCCCCCTTTATGTGTCCTTCCCTCCGTGCCTCAGGACAGCTGGAGGCCTGTGCAAGAAATCAGGCATCGTTCAATCACAGCCCAAAACACTTAATCACGTTAACAGATAATCAAGAGGAAATTAGACTAGAGTTATTTTTCAAATGTGTCACACTGCACATAAATCTCTCCTCTTCTCCACAGCAACATAGTGAAGAAATTAAACATTGTGGTGAGCATATCGAAAAGGAAATCTGTGGAACTGCTCATGTGTTACCAATGAAGGGAAATCCAAGCAAATTCAGTGATTCAGGAAGTCTATGTGACATTAAAAATGGATAATTATGTATTTGAGTGAGCTACCCTGTAATATAATCTGCTTGTATAACAAGAAAAATTGAGAAACACACTGTTAGGCCGCTCACTTCTTTCCTGCGGTCACTGTTATCCCTCTGCACGTGCCATTTGATGAGAGCGTGTGGAGAGCGGGCCTGACACTCCAGGAAGGTACTGCTCCCCTCCACCCCGTACTGCACCATCTCCAAAGTGTTCTTACTGGCTGCAGGGCACAGAGAGAGATTTCCATGGCAACCAAAACACTCATTACCATGAGCTCCGTGGAACCAAAATCTCAGTTGGGGCAAATTAGAAAAAAAAAAATCCTGCCTTTGTAATTACTTTAACAGGTGCCGGGATACAGTTATACAGTTAGCAGCAAAAATGAGCCAAAATGTCAACTGTCTAAATTTATTAATAAGGTAACAGCAACCCAGGAGGCACAGGAACACATGTCTTACCCTTGGAATTGAAGCCTCTGCACTGGCGGATGGGGTTCCCGTACTTGACATCCTGCCTCCGGCTACGTCTAAATGGGTCAGACCAGTATTGCCAAATAAGGAGAGAAAAACATCATAAAGCAACTGCAAGCCATTCAAAGCTGTTTGACAATACAGAAATGCAGTAACGTACTCAATGCACATTGAAATTACCACAAACTATCGTCATGTTAACATCTTTAACATCTGTGTTGTGTGTTTTTACTTGTTAAAAGAAGATGATTTATTAGTGTCATCAGCCACAGAGACCGGGACATGAACACAACTGATTAGGAATGCCACTGAAACAGCCATTCAGCCATCCAGGCAATCTCAACTGAGCGCCACTCAACACGCACGTTAGGTCAGTCAGTTAGTTACGAAGTTAGCGTAGCTCATGCTAACAGCGCTGTTGGTGCTTACCTTTTCTGTGAGGCGGAGTAACGGGAGCAGGACTTGCCATCCCAGGCGCAGTAAGGATCTCTGGCCAGACAGCAGTCAGCGCAGGCCTCGCCGTACATGTCACAGCGATGCAGAGCCAACTGGGTCAGCCCTACTGCAGATGACACATACAGCTGTTGCTGTTGAAAGAAAGAGGGCGAGAGAGGTATTTAGACTTTTATAGGAGAACTGCAAATCACACACATCAGGTATGTTTTTTAAAAAGTGCTCTATATTTAGAAAACTACACTTCAATGTAAATGCTGCTGAAATTCCAACATTAAAGCATAAGAATAATTTGTGTGACAGCGTTTATTTTCTTTCACATAAAGACCTAAACCCAGCTGGATGTGATGAGCATCCATCCTAAAACAGCAGCAGTCCCTGGATCATCGGGGGCAACACTGAGCTCATCTCTATCAGGTTGCCATCATAATTTTATGATCAGCTGTTGACATTCATCAGTCTGGCAGGCTTTGTGTAACCCTAACTCCATCTGCAGACTCGTGTCATAACGTGCAGAAGAGGCCAAGTATCTGAATCATTTTGAAAGAAAATACGGAGCTTTTAATGTCTTTTCCATCTTTTCTTTCTTCATTGTCTCCCAGACTTTTCTATGAATTATGAGGGAGGGGGGAAAAAATAACGGGAATACAGCTGTAGGCATGTAGCTTGTGACCTTTTTCGAATCACATCATTAATTTCTTTGGAGGGCGGGTTCCTTTTCTCCTGTGTGAGCAAAGGTTAGGTAAATCAGTTAGTGCAGACAGGCTTACCCTTTTGGACGAGATCTTCATTGTAGTTATAGGAGTGGGGACCTTGATGTAGAAAATGAGAATGGGGAGCACAGTGTGTTACAGTCAGTTTAAGCACAACAGACACACATAGCAAAACAGAAATAAAAAGGAGGGTGACAGAGAGAGAGAGAGCAATCAAAGCTGACCTTGAACACCTCGACTTCCTCCAGGACCAGCTCCTCTGTCTGAAGGTCATCTCTAGGCAGCACAATGACTTTCTGTACCGTTCCCTTGTCTGTGGACCACAACACACACACGTCAGTTACACACCGACATCCTCACACCCCCGCCGCTTGTCAACGGGCCCTTGGATTTCCATTTTATTTTCTCAGCAACCTTTAACAGGAGATAATCCTCATATCAACAGGTCGCACTGTACTCTGTGTTTCTGTCACACGGCTCTCTTTGGTTCCCTCAGTGACACGAAGCTCTGTTCTCCTTGGAACACTGACTGCTGCCGCCATGACAAACCTTTCCCGTCATTCTTGCCTTGACCTATTCATTTGGATGCCGTGAGATGTTCTACAAAGAGTTCCTGTGAGAGGGGACACCTGAGATTTATTATGACTTCTGCTCTAGCCCCGGTGCAGGACTGAAAGGCTGCCTCTGACAGCGGCTGAAAGGACACACATTCCTCCAAAGTGGCTGCCGTCACACGCAGGCCCATTAGTCTCTTCCTCATAATGCACAGACGCACAAAGAAACTGGTAAGGAGGCGTCACACACGACATGTAAAGGCAGCATACTGAGCTGTGGCGGCTGTCACACAGGGGCCTTATTAAAGGCTCACAGACAAATCTCTCTGACACCAGTGGGCAAGATTAAGGTGATGCGTATGCTCACTGTACTCCTCCTTCCTCCCTACTTTTCTGTTTCTCCGCTTTACTCCCCCCCCCCCGCTGCTGATCCACCCCCGCCCTCCAGGTACAAATCTCCTGTTGTTTACTCCATGAGAAGACAGCGAGGTAAAAGCCCTTTGATTGGTTAAAGTTCCACTCCAGCACAAAAGGGGAAGAATGCTTTTCTCCTAATGATAAATGATTGCAGGGGAGCCAAGCCCTCCACTTACATGAGATTTATTTCCAGGGGGCTGGGGCATTCTGCTCTCCATTATTCAGTGTCCCACTGACACTGTCAGTCACCATTCCCCGACTCTAATCAAAGGGGTCGCGGGTTCAGACTGACTTCATTTATACACATTCGTTACAAATGACCCACAAATGGAGAACTGGCTCCACGGATCATTTCTAACACATAAAGTTATTGCACTTTTAGAAAAGCACTCACCAGTTCCTAAGAAGAGCACTTCATAGTTGCCGTCTGCAGCTGCCACCTGGTCCACTGTAATAGTGGTGAACTCATAGTCCACGTTGGTCCGAACCACCAGGGGGCGCTTGTGCACTGGGTACACTGCGTTGTGCATGGCAGGGTGATTCCTCATAAAGTTAATCACTTCATCTGGATAGTCCTTAGTGGACTTCATGTTGGGGGTGAACGTACCTCCGGGGCACTGGAAGGGAAACATTAACATTCTCTGCATGAGTACCACAAGCTGAAAAAACTGATGTGAATAAATTAAAAAATGCCTGGTGAAGAGCCTGTCCTGCAGTAATATTTTAAGTTTGCTTATGCTGATGCTTGCATCTAACTCGAGCGGTTTCTTAAGTTAGATAGAAGGCCCTGTTATGCCAGCTTGCAATGGGATTTATGTCCAGGGTCAGCGAGAGGTGAAGCTCACCGTGCCAGGTCGAGGGTAGGGTATCTTCCCGGTGTAGGCCACCCACTGGTAATTAGGTCCCTCCTTGTGGGCAAAGGGGCCATTGAAGACCATCCGGATGTCAGCCATAGAGTACACACAAACTGCCGAGCCTTTGAACACAGAGCTGTGGAGGAAACACAAAGTGAGCCAAAGACAAAAAAAAGGGTAACTTAAAAAAGAAGCAGGAACAGAGCCTGCTCAGGATCTGGTGTGGTGCACTAACCCAGAGACAGAGAAGACTCCATATATGACAGGATTTTTTATATCCTGTGTTGGTCGTATGTAAACATCTCCTGTGATGGAAAAAGAGAGAAGTCAGGTCAGTGCAAAGCGCAAGCACTCTTCTTCACTAATATTTACAGTTGTTTCAGTGAGTCCAATCACTCTCAGCTAGTGGGTAGGCGATGCCTCCCCGGAAGAACCGATGCCCAAAAAAAGATGAACTTTCAAGCAAACAGTACATGCTACAGGATTTGAAACCAACCAGCTTGTGTTAAAAAAAATACACAACTGCATTTTTAGGTCTTAAGCATGGCTGTAATAGTTGATATTAAGACATCTATAAAATCCATGTTAGTAGTGCACATGATGTGTTATTTGTTTATTGCATAAACCTGGAAAATCTGTGCCGGTGCCTTATATTGCATGCATTTACACATCCAGCCTTTACGTTATCAAATAAAATGACACACAGGAAATGAATCTACTGTAGTATTTACAAAACTGCGGGAGCTTTTTACAGCTTCAAAGAACTTTAGCAACCACAATATTATAACCTATCACCTAATCATCCCATATGAAGCAATCCAAGCCCCAAACAGGCATTTAAAGTCGAGCTGTGAAAGCAAACAGTCTGGATATCTACAGTCTAGACTGGAGGATTGCTAAACCCCGAGAGATTTCCCAGTAAAATTTATACACGGTTTTCTATCCTTTTCCAGTATCCATAGCTCACGTCTTCCAATTTTAGAGAAAGGAAATATCTCTTCTCTCCCAAAGGAGAACTGCATCATACAGTATGCGTTCAGGCCAGTTTTAGAGGTATTTAAATCATAGATGCTCACCTCCAATCCTCTGACAGCAACAAATAGGAAGTAAATGCATGATTAGTGATGAGTCTCTCTGCTCTTTAGTACCTGGCCTAAATAACAGTCCCAGGAGGCATATTCAGTCTACAATAGGAAATGGCCTTCAGTTTGAAAAAGAGAATGCACTCCCAACCTAGCTGAAAACGACCAGGAAAAATCTTCAAATGTGGCTGTTAGAGCTTGCAACGTGGGAGAATAAGGGTGAACTATAGAAGAAGCTATACCAGTCAAGATTTATGCACTCTCGGTTCCATATAGACCAGCATGAGAAATTAGCTGTCAGACTGTTATGTAGATAGAATGATACATGGGTGAGATAAGCTATCTTTGAATCTGAACTGCAGGGTTTTGGGCTTGTCCACATTAGCGAGGCTGTACAGTCTTCCTCTGGGGACTGCGTGCAGCTGTGAACTCATCTCAGGAGGAAAAGGATACAGCTCAAAGATAGCGGGCACTTTGCCCTTCTTTTTGAGTGGCTACCAGTTTCACACCCATCCACACACCCACATTGCCACGCCATCTTCCACAGCTGCCAGAGGCAGAGCAGGGAATGGTCACGGCTTTAGCGCGTTCACAGCACGATGGGCCGTCACGGGTGTCACACAGCAGATGATCCTTGTCGTGACACCCAGCTGGTGCTGTTTTACTTTCACGCAACGAGATGCAAGTGTGTGCACATGTAGACAAGACAGCACCGAGGCCAACATACAGTAGAGTTATACAGTCGCTAAAAACAGATCAAGGCTTCAGGGGAGAAAAGCTACGTGAGTTCCAATAAAAGCTAGTCTGACAGGACAGGGATGAGTTTGCTCCAGGGAATGTAGCATGTTAATAACAACTAGGAAAGGATCCACATACCACAACCAGCTCTTTTTATTTTCATTTGGCAATAATATCTCAGCCATCACGCATCCAATTTTATTTAAAAAAAAAAACAAAATAAAAGAAAAGGTTTTCTGTTTGAGTGAACAATTACTATTCTTCTCTAGCATATCTCACTCCTTCACTCGTTTCCTCTTGCTCTCTGGCTTTTCTTCTCCCTACCTATTGATAAGAAATGCATTTTAAAGCATTGCCTGTATAAAACATAGAAGCTTTATAATGGTTAACACTATTTTAGATCATTGTGGGTCATTTAGGTAAAAACTGAAAGACAGAGCAAAGAAAATGTTACATGTTCCAACTGCAAAAACTCCCAAGGTCTCAGACGTGATTTGCCAAAACGTTCTACATCAAAGACAACAGCTGCTCTGGATGTTTGAAAAACTCCTCAGTAAATGGAACGGTACTTACGCGGGGTAATAATAAGTTATACATTCATATTTTAAAGACTCTTAGAGAATGGCAGGGTTAAGAGTCTCCTCACTCAAGGATATCTAGCTGAACTGAGAACGTGTCCCGGCTTGAAACCATTTTCAGATGCGCAGTTACAGTACTGCTTTTATTCGACATGATAGTGGATGTTTGTGTAAACTTTGGAAAAAGACTTTTCCAAAGTTTTCATGTCACACAAGAGGTAGCCTCAACATAGGTAAATAAACAACACACTGCACAAAAAAGACATTGTTTAGATGTTTATGTTGTAGTCAGAAACATGTCTGGAAGACATTAATAATACAGTCCAGCAGTCATAAATAAAATCTGGATCTGACAAAATGTTAACAGGGACTGAATGAACTGTGGGGGGGGGTTTTCTTCTTTCTTGCAGATGTTTGTAGGAGTCTTTCATCTGAGTTTATTACATAACTGCAACTGGATCTGTAGAGAAGTCATCTAACTAAAAGAGGTGTGCGGCAGAGTTTCATTTACTTGAGATTCTTAGATTTATGTTCCGAGCTCTACAATAAAAGGTGCTGGGCCTTTCTGAATGGAAACTACATGTTCTCCCTGTGCCTGCAGGAGTTATCTCCTGGTACTCCGGCTTCCTCTAACAGCCCAAAGCTTAACTGTTGGCTGTAGGTGTGAATGTGAGCGTGAATAGGTGTCCCTCTGTATTAGCCCTGCAACAGATGAGAGGTGTCCAGGGTCTACATGACCCATGAAAACTAAAGAAAATGGATGGGTTTAGTATTTAGTAGTTCTAGTAAGTGGATATTTGGGCAGGCTAGTTACTTTCCCCCCTGTTGTTTTTTTAATTATTTATTTTTCTCCATTATAGAAGATGCCTGTTATAGAAGTGGATGTCATATTCATTCATGAGAGTTGCACAAATGTTCTCATCTAACTTTTAGGAAGAGAACATTTTGTTGTATTTCCCAATGATCTCCATTGTGCTCAGTAGTTTAAGGCCCTTTTAACATCCTAAAATTGCCACTTTTGTCTGCAAAGACTAACTCTCCAGCTAGAGAGCTTTTCAAACATTCAAACTAGACAGTAAATGTGATGCCATTTGCATGAAAAAATTGTGTCCCATTTATTGTCTCCTCTAGGAGTCCTTGGCAGGGATGCTTGCTTTGTGTAGCCGTTCCTTCTCTCTGGGCTACTCTGGCATGCCCGTCCTTGTTCATTCACCAGCCTGTTCCATTAAACATTTACAGCCTTATTCAAGAAATATCCAAAAGATTCATCATCGGCGCCAAACACTGACAGCTCCCCGGCTAACAGAACCGCTCTACAATGCACAGTGTCTGTTTCAACACCGACTGAACTAGGTAGAGACAGAAGCCTTGTTTGTAACTGCAAAGGCAGCTCATTCCTACTTGTGATTTGTGGGGAAGAGGCTGCACAACACAAAAAGGCCACCGGGTTTTCAAGTGTCACTTTCCAAATTGTTCAGAGGTATAAAATAAATGTCAACAGTAAAAACAAATAGGTGTTTGTTTGTTTTTAACTGCAGTCAGGTGATGATAAAAGCAAGGACTGCAATGAAGAGGAAAAAAAACTAGCATGGCATAGCACTGTTCTTTCTTAAAATTAGTTCAAAAGCAACAGCGGGCACATAGAAAATCCCCCTATCAGTCTTTGTCTCCATTTCCAACCAGTGGTGACAGACAGAGGACGAGTTTCCCTCAGACAGTCTAATAGTCTCACAGTCACAGACATTCCTGCTCGGTGACCCCATTCGTCCACCATCAGGCCGCCGCCTCCTCACTCACACACACACACATGCACACACACTTACTTTTGTTTTAAAAAAAAAATCTCGAAAGTAAATGACAACTACAGTGGCGGGGTTATGGGTGTCAGTCCTATTACAATACGGTGAATGGGCCTACCATATGGTTCAAAGACTGATGTGTGTGGGTGTGTTTGCACTCTTGGCAGGTGCTGCAATAGAACCAAACCCTGCAGAGAACTATTGTCTACTCACTATTTCAGTTGCGATTGTACATGACAGAAAATGAAAATGAGCACGTCTCAAATAAATCCAGTCACGCCATTTTTTCCTTTGCCATTCAATACCCACTGTCAGAATGATTAACTGCACAAAGAAGAAGCATGG
Organism: Pundamilia nyererei; assembly: GCF_000239375.1. Taxonomy (NCBI): domain Eukaryota; kingdom Metazoa; phylum Chordata; class Actinopteri; order Cichliformes; family Cichlidae; genus Pundamilia; species Pundamilia nyererei. The sequence continues at coordinate 147,867 of NW_005187792.1, read as the reverse complement.
CTTCTGTCAAAACGTCGGGTGTAACTAAAGTTGTGGGAGGATGCGTAAGTAATGCTGACTTTTTTCTTTTTTTTTTGTTGAAAAAGTGGAATTTTTGCTTTAGATTTTGACTTTGTTAAATACTAGAAGACTAGAGGAAATATTAGTTATATTAATGGAAACAAAAACACACTCCCTATATTTATTTATTTATTTATTTTTCCGTTTTCTTTTTCCTTATGTATTTTTTATTTATGTTGTTTGTTGTTTCCTGTTTTGCTTCTTTTTCTTTTTTTTTTCTTCTTTCATTCTTATTGTATGGATATTTTAGTTGTTTAAATATAGAAAAAAATAAAAAAATATATATGTACTGAAAGATAGCTGAAGTTGATGGTATTGTATAGTGATTCTAAAATGTCAATTAAAAAAAAAAAAGAAAAAGTGGAATTTCAGTGTCAAAACGACTACATTCAAACACACACATTTAATTTTTACAGTGTGTGATTAGACCGATTACAACAATTACAACTTGATTTAATACATCAGGTGCACTAACTATTTCAATCATGAGTTAATGACTTCCCTCATATTACTTGAAAAGTGCCAAAAGACTTACGTGAGATTTAGGAAGGTGATCCAAATATGTTTTTTTGTAACTTTTTTAAATGTGTTTTTCTGATTCACACAGCTACACTGCTGATAGAGATGCTAATCTGCAGACTAATTGCTAATAAAAAATAACTGTGAGTTAGCAGCCCCAAATGTGTAGGATGTAAACTGAAAAATAAGCAGTGAGCACCACCGCCCACAGAGAAGGCATTGCGGAGCTTGCAGCACATCTGATTGACAAGGAAGTCTATAAAACATCACCCCACCCCCACCATGTAACCTACTCATTTCCACATCAACAAAAAACAGTGGAAAGAAACACAGCATGATGCGGGTTTACAGTCCTTTGTACTCACTGAGCTCATCGAAGTGTGTCTCCATGCCGTCGGCCCCGGGCACAGAGCAGATGAGCCTGGCCTTCAGGAAGGTGCTCCACTTGTTGACCAGACAGCAGTGACCTCCGTCGTCGTTCTATTTTTTGGGAAGGGTGGGGGTGGACACAAAAATACAGTTTCTCCATCAGTTGCATCCTCATTAGCCCTCACCCCACCCCCTCCTGATTTAAAAATAAAAAAAAAGCCCAGGTGGAGCCACCCACACATACGTGTCTCTGATTTGCAAAGACAGGAAGCTAAGGGGGGGTGCTGATGGGGTTAGGTAAACACAGTTTCCTCCTATTTAGGCTCTCCCATCTGCGATGGAGTGAAGCCAGAATCCATACCAAGATAGTTCGAGAATGTGTCACACTTTGTAAGAAATTGTCTTTTTTATAGTAATTTTTAAGGGTGGCCATAACCTTCACTCTCTTCATGCTTTCCCATTTGGGAAGTTGAAATGTTTTCATACTCTCTACCATAAATGAACCAAGTGTAGTTTTGGTGGTATGCACGGTGCGAAGAAATGCAAAGAGCATCCAGATGTGTGGCGAAGTAAGAGTGACAGGCCGGGGTCTCCATAGCCCACCGAGAGGGGGATGAGTGTTTGTCTGTCGGGTCAGCACCTGACCCCAAATAAATACAACAGTGAACAACTGAGGCGCACGTTTTGTACTCCGAACCATTCTCATATTCCTGCTGTTAGGCTCACACGTGCACGCAAACTTGTAAGACAGGAACGTTTAATGTGTAAAGACAACCAGCTCAGTAAGATGACACAGTGTGCAGGCCTTGTGATCCTGTGTTTTAGGACTACTAGTGACAATATCAGTGCAGAGGGAGATCCTGTGATCAGAGGTCAGAGGGCAATCTGACATACAGAGGGATCCATTGTTAGCATGAAGGTTAAAGACACATGTGGAGTCCAGCAAGTTAACAAGAGGTAAATACAAGTCCTTAGCCCATACACATTTAAAGACAGTGGGTGCTTCTCACTGGGAGACTCCAGACTTTTATTAATCACGCTGCAGTTTCTCTTTTCATCAGGATCACACCTCAGTGGAAAAATGCTCCTCAGTGTATACACACCAGGCAGATACGTCCGATACGGGACTGGGTCACAGGAGTCTGGCCCATCTCAGAGGACTTCTCTCGGAAGAAGAAATACAGCTTGTCATCATTTCTCTCGGCACTATCCGGGATGAGGTGTATGTGGACAAAAGTGGGGTCTGTGGGGAGAAGAAGTGGTGAGATGTTTATGTGGACAGTGATCTGGGGAAAACATCTGGTTTGAGATCTTTTCTAAACTTTCAGCCTTTCCTGTTTATCACTTGCTGAGGCTTTCTAAACATCTTCAGAAAACAGCAATCCTTACATTTTAGCTATATTTTATAAGCTTGTTTGGATAGCACGATAAGGAGCTGTGCACAAAAGGCCGCGATCAGTCTTGTGTATCATTTATAGGCTAAATAGGACTGTTACCGTTCAGCCATCTGGAGTTGTACTGATCTGTTCGCATGGCAGTCTTTGTCCCCAAAGTACGGAAAATGGCAGAGTCTGTTCCCATAAAGTCAACATAGACCCCAGCGTACAGTTCTCCATCTGAGAAAGAGAGAAAACACTTGAGTTTCGTGAGATTCCTCGACTCTGACATTATTCCAGCACCACCCTTGGCACGAACCACCAGCTTTTATTTCAAAAAGTATATTTAGAAAAATCATGACGCTCTTCAGTTTCACAACACAGAAGCTAAGCATAACAAAGTCATCATCTGCACATGCGAGTGGTCAGGACGTGGTTGCAACTTGAGACGTAAGCAACTGACATTTAAATGGCTGATAAACAAGGTAAGCCTCCACTGTTCTCATTGTCTCCTAATAATATGTCAGCATTTTGGGGCTGTACTGCTTTATTTCTTATTTTTAAAACATTAAATTCATTCATATTTTCTCTTATTTCAGGGTATTAACTGTGTGCTCCTATCAATACAAACTTCAAACTTCCTGAAACAGCCATCAAATGTACTTCATTAAGACATGAGATATGAGCACTCCCGTGTGTGCAGACTGACAAATGTATAAAAACAGCTTTGTTAAGCCACAGGGAGGAAAGGTGTTGGTCTTCCAGCTGTTGTGTGGGCTCCACTGGAGAGCAGGTGTGCCTCTCAGGGCTCTCAGAGTAGGAGAATGGAGACAGTAGGAACAGGAAACACTGTTGTACCACCATTATACTCAATGTCATGGTCCCCGGCAGTACTATAGGGAGATTGATGATATATCATTAAAATGTCCACGGATGATAGGATACCTAATGCGGTGGCGCATCGAGCAGTCAGCAGTCAATGGTGAATCTATTGTTGTGGTACAGGGTTCTTAATCCTTATCAACACTAACAACAGTGTCCCTTACATGACGCTAACTGGTGGATGTGGGAGGTAAATCCATCTTGGATGACAGTACTGGTTCCATACTGGTCATCTGGCACTGCACTAATGCGGGAAAACAGTGCCAGTGATTTACACCCGCCGCCTCGACCCACAGAGAGAGGATCGCCTTTCACTGGTGGCAACTGTGCGGCCTGGACCTGACTAAATGACCTTGGGCAGTGGCACAGAGGACACTGGCTTCATGAGTGAAACAACAGATGATAAGACATTTCATCCAAACCTAATCTCACTGAAAATTGAAAATCATCTAACGGCTGAAACGTGAAAAAAGCGAGAGCACACAATCGTTTTGTTAATATTTTGCTTCACTGACTCTGTTTGAGGCATTGATCCCACATATCAGCACACTGCCAAATTAAGTCAAAGTTTTAGTTTTTCAAATGGTAATACAATAACTATTTATTTTTTTATTTTTGCATGTCAGACGTATTTAGATTTGAAGCCACTAATTCCTCAGTGGAGGATATAAATATTAATAGTCACATATTACTGAGCCCATCGCAGTCCTAAGAAGGAAAAATTCCTAGTGATTCTAGCTAAACTGTGGGAAAAAGGCAAAGTGACAAGGACACTTGACCTGACCTTGTGGTTATCACTGGCTAACAATAAAAAGCTCTTTACAAAGTATGCCAAACATAAGCCCATTGAAGATCATATAAGGAGAAATGGAAGAAAAGATGAAGAATCCATATGAGATGGCACTGCTGTTGCTAGAAGGAACTGTGCTGGACCGTGCCTGTGCCTGCAATCCCATGTGACCAAACCCAGATGATACTTACTGATCAAAGCTGACACGCTGTTGAGCTTCGGGTCATAGGAGCACTTTCCTTTCCCAGATTCTACTTTGCCCGGCTCCAAATGGAAGATTTCTTCCTGAAATGGAAAAAAAAATCATACAGAGATGGCAATAAATTCAACACTCTCCATCTTGTCACTGTGATTCCCTTGTGTAGGGAAAATGAGGCAGCATATGCGCTGCCTCTGACTCCTGCGGGACCTATAGGTCCTGATGGGGGATGAAGTATCAAAATAATGAGTGTGTGTTCATACAGAAAAAACACATGCAGGAAAAGCGATGGATTTCTAATCCATCTCCATGCCACTCCACTGTAAAAAACAATGTGCTGCGGTGCTGCTTCTCTCGGCATAATAAAGCTGCATGCCAAATATCTCTCAGCTTCTCTGTGCCTATGGGTGTGCAGGTCGACTCGTGACACCTGCAATCCAGCAAAGTGAAAACAAGTCTGCGATGGAGGCTGGATGACTGATGCTCACTGCTCATGGCATCCCAGCACGCAAGCACTGAAAGGTGATTAGCAGGAATTTGCGTATGATAGTGGGGAAAGTGGCACGCAATGACATGTCCTGTAGCTCCGCCGCAAAAACCAGAGCACATCCAATCCCTATTTTTTTACTCCCAGCAGGCCGAGATGAAGACATCTGTGTCGGTGTCTGTCAGCACTTATTTAGGAGCACTGTGCCAAACTCCCTTCACTAGATCATACACGCAACACTTTACATCATCTTTGATTAAAATCACCACTAGAGCCGATAAGTAGATGGCAGCTTACTCAAAGCCATTCTGGAGAAAAAACCCAAAAACGGTCACAAACATTTATGTGTACCGGAGGGAAACTGTGCCCTGAATGTGTTTTTACAACCCTGCTATAAAATGTGACCCTTGAGAAAAGGTTGAAACACGTGTAGAAAAAGAATCGGCCTGAAAAAGAAAACAGTTGAAACACTTTCAAAGTGTCCCACTTCACATAAAGCCCTGTTGTCCTTCAAAAGTCCCTCTCTGCTTTTTAAAGTGCTTGGAGAGCTCAAACAGAGAAGACATGTTGAAGTATGTGACTCTTTTATTTCCTCAGCTCCATAGCTAGTTGGCTACAGATGGCTGGTGTTTGCTCTAAGCTAACAGAGCCTGCTGTGGGAGTGGGTCAGATGCTGACTAGTCCTGTCGCCTCTGTGGGAGAGCCTGAATAACATTCCTACAGAAGGCGGAGGGCTCTTTGGGGTGAAGAACTGCTGGGTGTGACACCCTCGAATGTCTGATATGATGAAGAAGAATGATTCGGAAATCTGCTCTTCACAGCTCCAGCTAAATGCTAAATAGAAATGACCGTGTCATGCATTGAACAGCAGCAAAAGCCTGTTTAATTAAACGTGGGCCGTGTATCTTTTGTTTTTTTTACAGCCGGATCAGCCATTTCCAGTTGATTAGCCAGCTCTCATGCAAAATGTGGCATTTAACACAGAGGCAAAGCACCAAAAGGACAAAGGCTAATAAGACAGGGTGCTCAGACAACAAGACTTACACAAAGGAAATGTGAATGAAACAAGGAGAAAACGAAGCGACGTGAAATGAAATGCATTTTCAAATTACACTAAAAATGTCGAGATCGTGCAGGGACTGAAAAACAGTGCATGGAAAATATTACAGAGATGAACAAACGATGGCCAGGTTAAAGATGGTATCGACAAAATGGGCACAGACACAAAAAAGGGGAGCATGCTGCTGGCGATCGGTTCGTCCAGACAGGGCCCGCATCGCACCTTGAGTCCGAGTGTCTCGTGCACCGCGCTGGGTTCAGCTGCACGGTTAGCCCTTCCTCTGGCTTGGGCCATCTGCAGATACATGGACGTCTAAAACAGGAAAAAGCAATACATTCTCGGCGTTACACTACTGATGAGGAGGGATCAAGGCCTTTCATGACCTTGCTGCAGATTGCTTGAGCCTGTTTTGACCTCCAGACATGAGACATGAGAAACTCCCTAAACCCTGAACTCCTGAGATCAATATAATGCAAGCGCGTAGGGAAAGGATAAAGAAATATGGACGCAAGACTGTGCAGGGAATGCGGGTTTCTTTATTGGACCAGATGGTGGAAAAGGCAACAATAACAGTCCTCTATTCTGTGGTTTTGTCAGTAAAGGCTGTCACAGTATGCCGCATACACACCCCTAAAATCTGCTGGCACTGCAAAACATTTAGCTACGAGTCTTTAAGCGCATCTTAGGAATGTTTCTTGCGATGGTAAAATCTATTGATAGAAATCCATCTGAATTAAGAATGACAAGTGTTCCTACAGTATGTGTGTCAGGATATGTGTGTGTACATGCGTCCGTGCAGAGTTTACCCCCTCTTGTTTTTACAGTTGTGGTTAACTCCACAGACCAGCTGAGAAAGGTGCTCAGGGGTGTATGATTTGGACCTGTCAGTGTGACGGAGAAAATAACAGCCCTCTCATTAATCCACTAGAACTGGAACATTCCACTTGCACCCCATAATGGGAGCTCCCACTTGCAATTACCCAGCATCTCACATGGTAGAGGCTGGCGGGTGGCCTGGATGGATGCATGAAGGGGTGGAAGGATAGGTGAGTGACTGGGTGGAAGCCCTTCATTAGTAACAAGCTGTATGCAGCAAGGGGCTCGAGCAAGCTGTGCTCGCTGTTGCGATTTCTCTGTGATCACAAGGGAAAGTCAAATGGGAAATTTACTTTTTATTTATTGCCTTTTATAAAAGTCCCCTGGTCACAATTAGGGAGCGGGTGTGATATTTAAAGGAAAGTGAGGTGTTAAAGAGGAGTACAGCAGCGTAAGCGGACTGGCTAGGTTTACGAAATTCAAGAGGTCCCATTAAAGATTGAGACTAAACAGAGTAGCTCTAACGGCACACTGGGGACAACAGCTGTGTGCTGGTGAGGCTGGTGTGCTGGCTGCTTTGCCATATGGGGACACAGGGTACCACAAGCAAGCTTAATGATGGAGCAAAATCATCATAAAGGGAGCTTAGTGTAGGGCGGATGGAGAGTAAGGCAAACCATATCATTCATGATGTAGATGGAGGAAGTTTTTAATGCTGCTAAGATCAACTTCTCAGCCTCTACATTCTTTTGTAATTCTAACCTGAGGTTTGCGTCCGCGGTTGACAAAGGTGCAGACCGGATTGTAAGCTCCTGTCCCACAGACGTACAGGTGAGTCCGGTTCCATGGCTCAATTAGACGAATGAAGTTTGCACACTCCTCCTGGAAACACAGACATTGAAGGAAATTAAATAGCAGTTCATAGTTAATCTTTACTGCCAGACCTCCTGCTGATTTACTGAATGCTCACTGATTCTTATTAAAACTTAAAAATCTGCCAGTAATACTGTGCTTCTATTTGTATTTGGGCAATATATCAAACTATCAGCCAGCAGTGCTTGGTTCCCGAACTCAAGCTGGCACAAAGAAGGATTCTGGGCTTCTCTGCTCCATTCCTGTCTCATTGGCTAGACACGAGGGAACCAGAATTTTACTGGGCCAGGTCCAACTCTGCAGGTAATTCCATTTAACAGGTTCATCACATTAAAACTGATGTGAACAGATGAGGGAATTATATATTTTAAATGCAATTTATTTTTTAAAAAAAAGATATATTTTATTTTTTCAAGCTATCAAGTTTAAGGAAACAACTTTACTCGGGCAATCCTGCTCTTGGTATGTGCATTTTCAACGCGCATACTTACATTGGCATCTTTCCCACTCACGAGGCACTCCATTCTTCTTTGTTCAGGCACTGGCCAGTGGATCTGCAAGAGTGGGAACGCGGGACATTTTATAGCTCCAGCCCAAAACGTTATACATCACTGGCATTTATTGCATATTTGGATTAAAATTTTAAAAGGGATATCCACCAAGGCTAATATAAGTCCTGTTGGGATTGTCATAGCCCAGTTACAGGGTTTTAATGAGCTGCACCAGAAACAAAAAAAAAAGAAGAGTAGTCCAACAAAAACTTGATGTGAGCAAACCGAAATGTCTGCTGCTGGGGCAAGAGTGGGGAACATTTCACTTTGGGTAAAACTGCAGTAAAGGTGCTGGCTTTATCCCACGGTAACAGCCCATTTTAAGGCCCAAAGGGAGAAAAGCATGGGAAAGGTCTTACAATACGTGGGTTCTTGTTGATGTCATGGAGGTCCAGGGACAGGATGTGGTCCTTGCTCCCAACATACATTCGATCATGGTCCTCATCCATACGAAGGATCCGATAGTCAGATGTGTTGATGAGGTAGGCGAAGTGATGAGCGGTACCAGTGGATCTCAGTTCTGTATGGAAACAGAAATGCATTGGTTACCGACAGCTGCAGCTACATGTGCGCATATTCGCGCGCACACGTGCATGGGCAACTGACACATTCCTCGTGCCACTCCTCCGTGGACTTATCTGACGGTTTTTCACCGACACTTGTGTAACAGAACACCACTCATTAGAGACAAGTGCTACTGAGTGCCTGTCAAACAGCACTGATGGCTTAATACCTCCTCAGTGGATCAAAGGATCTAGAAAGTCACTCGTTAGTGGCAGTCTGTGGGAAGCCAGCAAACACAGAAACAGTAGACCGGCAGTTAGCTATGATGTTCATACTACATAGTTCATGGAATAGGGTAAGGCACAACATTTCATTGCATGCTTGGACACCATTGAAGGTCTGAAGGTCAGACAAGTGTGCGCTTTCAGCAACACAATGCAGTTGACACGTCCTCGCATGTCTACAGTAACCCAATCTCCCTATAGACTCTGTGCTGGAGTGTTTGTTTGATATGTTCTGCTTCGTTCAGCAACCAAGTACAGGCAGAGCAAAAGGCCACGGCTAAGACAACAAAGGCCCCGTGTCCCACCATACATAAACACACTCCTTTGCAATCTATAGGGTAAGAGGCCTTAGACGCTGGCATTCAGATACTGTTGGACAAACAGAGAGGTTTCACTCAAACAGCAGGAAAGTTCCCATCCTCCATTTAGCCTTCTTCTATAATCGAGAGATCACAAGCACGATTTGAGGTTAACCCAGAGTTAGCCACCAAAACATGGCAGAAGGAAACCAAAGGATAAACCGTTACATGCAGTTAGCTGCATTTGACTGGTTAAATGTGACATAGTTGAACACTGGTGTGCCGCCGTGTTATTAAAGGAGCAAACGCACAGCCAGTGTGGCATATCAGACCTTGAAGGAAACACACTGTAGCTTTATAATGGCCAGTTTAAGATTTTTTTTTTTTTTTTTTTTTAACAAGCTCTGTATGTGTAGTCATGTATTGTGGGTTTGACGTTACTACGAGGTTGTTAGGTGTTTCTGAAGAAGAGGTCTGGCCACCCAAGCATGCAAAGACATCCACATGTCCACCACTGGTCCTTAAAATAAACACCATCTAGAGACCTTTTTAAACAGACTCCCTATGGAATCTGATATTGCCAGTCTTTTGAGCCAGATCTAAATTTAGCACGGGGGTTACGTCAATAAGCAAAGATTAATAGCATTAGATATTCTATATTTATACAGTTTGATTTAATAACTGTGCCCACCAATGGAACGTTTACAGGTCAGCAGAGTGATTGGCAGCTGTCAGCCCCGCGTAGAGGAGCTGCAACATGTGGCTGGACCCTGTGATTATTTGTGTTGAGTCTTAAGTTGAATGATGAGTCCCCATACACTCTAGGCCAAGTGCACACTGGATAAGAATGCATTGTGCACACACACGCACACATATACACACACATTCCGAGGGCCAGTCGGGGCGCCCCCCCTTCTGAAGCAGGTTGTCAGCGACTTCTCAGTGTGTGTTTGTTGTCAGAGAGAAGCTGGACGGGACCATCTGTCAGCCGAATAGGAAATGTGAACAGCGCAAAGCAACAACACGCCCTATTGAGAGGCGCACATTAAGAAACAAACACGTGTACTCTAATCTCATAGTAATCTGACAACATGCAGACAGGCCAGACTGAATTCTATGTCACAGGTAGAATTTACCCCAAACGTTGTGCCTTTCCTCGTGACTTATCCTTCATATTTGCATGCAATGTGGTCTCCACCATAGACATCACCTTTTAGAAATCCAGGCGATTTAACTACAACAGAACCTGGTTACAAAAAGGCGCGCCACTCCACCTACTGGATATCATTGTCTTTTCTGTCAGTCCCTCTTAACTCAATCCCAAAGTCAAACTTCACCTCAGGCGGGGCCACATGGCATTGTGCTCGTTTGACATGTTGATCAAGGACGTATAATGGCAGCAGACTGAGCTTGGCTGCAACTCTGCTCCAGAGGTCAGGCCGCACAGCATGTCTCTGGGCTGAGATTGGTGCCAAGCAAACACTCAATCACAATCAGCTCGAAAAGACATGCAGAGAGGCTACACTTTTGCAGAATGCCAGTTTGGAGTGTGTGTGCTTTTTCTTTTTGTTGTTTATGCCCATACCTAAAAGATGAAGGAGAATTTGTGGGGTTGGGGTGTATTTCCCAGAGAGTAACAAAATCTTATGTTTGCTACACGACTCATTTGTCTTAATTTTCTGGCACTGAGCTGAATCTAATTTGCAGACAATCCCCCGATGTTTTTCAACCAGTCACATTTTATTGAGCTCGGATATATTAGGCTGCACACTCAATCAGCTGTTTTCCCAGACTTACTTACAGATTTGCAGCCGCAGATTACAGTTTCACACAGGACAGGCTCAGAGAGGCTGAACTACTTGTGCTCTTTTGTCAGCCACATTAGAGCATGACAGCATTTTCTACATGCAGACTTATCCGAGAGATTTAAAGGCTGGGAGCAGAGTGTGAATGTGTCTATCAGAGCCAGATAAACTCATAGTAGCCCATTACTGCCTGTATGGCTTAGGCCCACTCTGGGGGGTCTGCGCACACACACACACACACACACACACACACACACACACACACACACACACACACACACACACACACACAGCAGGGGCTTTGTTTCGGGACCACACTGCTTCTCCCTTGTGAAATTGCAATGGCTCTATTAGGAGGTGAAAGTAAGCCGGTGGGGCAACCTGATCCTCAAGCTCAGTGTCTATCCCATTCCTCATTCACTTGGGTTTTTACAGTAGCATGCCTGCACCTGCGCACAAATGAGAGAAGGTCACTTTATGACATTTTTCCTATTTTCAGTCTTTCTTGTTCATGAAAGAAATGCAGGTGTAGCATAAAGGCAGAAAGTTAAGCTATTTCACAGTAGTGACCTCAGGCATCTCGGTTCCTTTGTGTGTGGCGTTCCGGTCCACACTCTTCAGTCTGCTGAACACAGACAATCCGCTTCTCTCTCCAAGGAACCCAAGGTGCTCTTGGCTCAAACAGCCCACTGCCCGTTTCTTGCTACTCGCTGCACTCTGGCCTCAAGAAAGCCCTTTGCTGATCTTTGAGAAACTGGATGCTGAGCTGAACGAGACCTGAAGAAATTCTAGCTTAGTGGCATCAGAGCAACCTGCTAAAGATGCTGGAGATCTACCAACAATACAAGGCCAAAAATCTACTACCAAACTTTTGGTAAGTTGATATGATGTATATCTTGACACGAGTACTACACTTAAACTCAGTCACGACTTAGTTGTACTGTCCCCTCTTTTTTTTTAACTGCTACTATATTTTAACTGTAAGGGAACAGTGTACTTTGTACTTCACTAATTGTGTGAGACAGCTGTAGTTACTATACTTTACTTTACTTACTATAATTTGACATAAAGTAGTAAAGATATCAATATAGATAACAGCCTTTTTTGCATTTATACATTTATGTTGGAGCTAAAAATGGAGGATAGAATGAAGACTTCAGAACCAAATGAGATTACGCATTGACTCTAAGCGCTTGGGATTACTGGTTTCTGCATTAGCACTGGAGACAAGCAAGATACAATCACAGCCAGTTATATCTTGGATCACGGAGCCATTATCCTTACGCTCAGTATACCAAGATCAATATACTTGGTCTACATGGCATATTACTACCAAGTAGGCCAATCACACTTGTTGTGGTCATGCAGCTGAATTTTACATGCTTGCGCGGGTGAATGTCAGGCTATGGTGTAGGTCGAGTCATATGGTATGCAGCAACATTACAGCGACAGCACAGATTGAACGCAGTGTTAGAAATTAAGTGGCAACCTGGGACCTCTTGTCATGTCAAGTCAAGTGGCTTTATTATCATTTCAACCATGTGCAGTTGTACAGTACACACTGAAAGGACACGGCGTTCCTCCGAGACCATGGTGCTACATATAACAGACAACTGGCACAGGACCACATAAAGTGCAAGTGTGCAAAAATGTTGTAGATATAAATTAATTATTAATTATATTTTAAATAACTGAGGTAAAGCTATCCAGCGGTTTACAAAAAATAGAATAAGATTTGAAAATGTCAAAAGATTTTTGTAGCAAACTTTAGTTTTTCTTTTTTTTTTTTAGTTTTGTTTTAAGATATTCTCCTCTCTGTGGAGGGTCATGACCTATGGAAAACTATTGTACTTAAGTACCAAATATTTACTTAAGTATTAAAAATATTTACTTCTACCCAAATCAAGAAAGTAAAAAGTACTATTCAGTTTTGTGTGAATTTGACATAATCAGTACAACCATCCTTGTCAAAACTCAAATTCTGTGACCATTCTGCAGATTAATATACCAAACAATTAGCACTGAAGCTCAGTGAAGCTCCTGTTTGAACACCACTGGACTTTAAACAGTTGTAAGTTTTAATCTTGCTGTACATTTGTCAGTGTCAGCCATTTAACTATTAGCAATTACCTAATACCAAAATTAACCAGCTGTTACCATTAAGATAGCGGCAAGCAGAAAAATGACTATGACTAATAACAAAATGATTTAGCAAACATTATCAGTGCTGCTGGTCAGTAATGTTAATAGTCAGTGTTAATTTAACAGCAGAGCACAATTATTTGTGCCTAAGTGTTCTGTTTCTTTTAAAGGTGTAGTTTGAAGCTGAAAGTGTGAGCCTTTCTTACCAACTCTGTTTTAACAACAATGCCAAAACCTGAGCAGAAGCTCAGCACTACCTCAGACAGACAAAAAAAAATTCCTCTGTTTATTTTTGTTTGTTTTTCTGCACTACAAACTGATATCGAGTTTATAATTCTAGCATTTTCCTGCAAAACTGCCATTGTTCAGTACTTAGAGTTAGAAACAGTGATGTTATTAGTGGTTGTTTCATCATGCAGTTCCCATCAGACTCTACTGTAAAAACTCAAAACCTTAAAGAGCACTTCATTTACAAAACCCATCTTCACTACCAATGTGAGTCCACTCTAAAATTGGTGATTGGCTAGGAAGAAAATTGTGTTTCGTTGCACTAAAGTGCCAAAGCAAGACATATATCGAACAAAGCACAGATTCTTTATTTCTTTCTCTTTGCATTCATCAGGTTAATTAGCCGAGTTTAAATGCAGGTTGCTGTGACTGATTACCTGAGTTCCTCATTCACTCAAGGTGACTACATGTTCTGCAGACTGCAATACAATACAGTTGTTGTTCTGGAGAATAGTGGATGTACCTTGACCGCAACCCTTTCCTCAGACCATTAGAAGTACAAATGTATTTTTATAAGCTTACCTGGTTAAATGAGGTATAGAAACATAGGGGGAGAAGCATGCCTCACTGTCAGACGGAGCCAGCCCTTTTCCTCCTGAGAGAATACTTGGCTGCTGACGGTGATCTCCAGGGCTGCAGGCCTGCATGTTATAGCGTATCTCCTGATCTTAAATTAATAGCCAACGGGCCGAGTTTACTTTGGAAATATGTTTGGACAGGCATGGAGCGCACTCACGAGAGTTCATCTCCAGAAGTAAGAAAGTAAGAAAGCGCAGTGGTTAATGCCGACTTATATGAAGTGATTTCCCACCATGCCGTACACGAGGGACAGAGGAGACGGGATTTCACATATCATATTCAGCTTTTAATGCGTCCTACCTCGCAGTGTGCTTCGGTAACATAAGAACTTCCTCTCATTAAAGCAGCGATTACTGTATCCAGCGTAGCTTAACAGTACGCGGCCCGTCCCACTCATAACTTTCCTGGCAAATTCGCAGCAAGCGTCGGATAAGTGATTGGATCATGGAAAACTTCAGACTGTGTGTTTAAACAAAACAGTGACAGTGAACGAGAGAATTGAGAGGGCCTAAATACACATCCTGGCACTTGACAGCGCAGTGGCCACTCGCTACTTGACACTGATATGGGTGTTCCACCCCACTGCATATTTCTCTGGTTTCAAATTGGGTAAATTAAAAGTGGAGGCCACTGTGAGTGTCAGTGCATGTTGCTGCTTGAAGCCTGCAGTACTCCCTGTAGAGAAGTATGGGAGGTGAGGAGGAGGAGGGGGATGATGATGGGAAAAGACAAAACTTTGCAGTTCGTTGCTTTGACACTGAGCAGGAAGGGAGCAATGAACAAAGCGGACGAGCATTGTGTGGAGCAATGATCTACTCAGTTCACAGCTCAGTGGTTTTCAATTGGGGAATATTTGTGGCTAATTAGAAACTATTGCGGCGCCCTGTGCTTCTGTCTAAGGAGCGATGCATGATTAGAGATGGAAAATGCTGGTTATGATCTATGCAGATCAAACAAGTGTAAATTAAAATAAGTAGGGTTAAATAGGCTTGGATTAAATGTTCTGAGGTAGTGCAATAATAGGTAGTGCAGAAATACCCCAGTAGCTCCTGGCATATCACAAACAAGCTGCACTACCTGAGCATTGCCCCAAGGTAGTTTCCAACCCGTCAGAAAGGTGTGTCAGTTCACACACACACACACACACACACACACACACACACACACACACACACACACACACACATTGGTGATAATTAGGGTGATTAAGAGGGGGTGGGAGAGGTTGCATGCTCTCACACATCAAAGGCAGCACTTGTCAGGAATCCTAGCCAAATATTTGAATGCTGTCAATGCAAAGAAGGAAAACTCCAGTTAAGACACTCTTATTACTCCTCACAAGGCACGCTTCGTTGCAATGATGGAGCGGCACAAAACAGCTTCAGAGACTTTTCTGGGGGGTGAAGGAAAAAAAATGCAGGGTTTCCTAGTTGGCAGTTGGGTCAACTTTTAACAAGGCGCATTAATGAGTTGAGACGCCGCAGGCGACAGTGCCACAGGTTTAAGAGACTTGCTCGACATGACACAATTCTCATTAATTTGTATGAGTCTAAGTCACTGAAATATTCATAAGAACCACTCCCTGCTGAGCTGTATAAAGGTGCATTTTATTCTCTCGGGCATGGTTGTGCACCTTGTTTATTATGTTTGCCAATAAAGTGGAGATGAAGCTGAGAGTAAGAGTGGAGATTGGGCAAACAAGCTGCTATCTGTCTAAGAGGACTGTGTCAATCTATGCTCATCCTGCTGTAGCATGACCTCCTAATGCCGCTCCTGCAGATTTCTGTTTATCTTCTCAGTCAGGAGAATATGCTTGCCTTTTCTATGAGGGCGTTCATGTGTTTGGAAAGAGTTCAGAACACTTTCTGCACTTTATTTGAGCAATTACCTCTAAGCTGGAACATTACTGTTTAACTATTGACTTACGATGTGGTATTTAACTGTTTGGTGAAAAAGAATTGGCACCTCTATGCAAAATAGCCACATACAACACATTCAGACTTTTGTTTTACGCATATGTTTAACATGGGAGTTTTTTCTGTAAGAAAAAGTCCAAGAAATGATTGAATTTGCACAGTTGTGAGCAGAGTTGGCCGATATCCAGATGCCTGTATGCAAGAGTGGCCGTGTTTCCTCTCTTATCTTAATCTAGCACAACTTTCTCACAGCGATTTCCTGTATTTATAGAATAAGGAAGCCTTGATATAGGGGCACTAACATAGCGATGGAGATTAAGAAACCCCCTTCTGCTTTAGGACAAGTGGGTGCCCACTGGAGGGCCTGACTGCCACTTGCGCTGCCGTCTTTTCAGCAGACTCACTTTAAATCAGCAACTTTCGGGGCCCAGAGCGCCTTCTCTCTCTCCTTCGACGGCCTCTTTCAACTTCCCTTCATGTCAAACATTTACACGACTTATTTGGGTTTGCGTGAGCTGCATGCTTCAAAGCCAGCAGAGGAGTGACAGAGTTGTTAAAGAATGCCTGTGTGATTACTGGAGAGTGGGTCTGAGGTGAGCTGGGCTGCTAAAGGAAAAGGAACGATAAGAGCATGAGAACGCAGCAGCTGCTCGTCTTAGCTCCGTCACTGTGAGGGCAGAGGATAATAAAAGCGGTCAAAGGCTTGGCCACTGTGTCACATCAGATAGGACATCATTCAGCGGATAGCAAATATGCAAGGGCACAGAATCTAGAGATATGATCTGACCCACTGGTAATGCCAAAGAGTCTGACCCGCAGAGGAATGGTAATCTATTGTGATGGCCTCAAAGCTTCACTGCACCCTGTGCGTGTGTGTGTGTTTGTGGAGAGGCAGGCTCTGCAGCTTGCTACTAGGAAAGAAAACACAGACAACACAGCGTGCCTGTACAAACACCTGCCCCATATGTGCAAAGCATCACCAAAAGCGGTTATGCTTGCCATCATCTCACTTCAAATTTGAAACTGACAAGGCATGGCATTAAGATGACAAATCAGTCATTAGCAGTCGTGTTATTTTTGCCTTGTTGTCTTGGTTGTCTTCTTTTCTCGTGCATGTTGCAAACACCAAAACATTTTGAAAATTCTCAGAATACTTTGCACACGATCCCCGTATCATCCGATCAAGCTAACGGCAGAACTGGAATATGGGTTCAAGTTAGGACAGCAGAACAAAATTACATACACAAATTTTCTGCACTCATGTTTATAGCGTTAAATCTATTTGTGGATACAAAGACCTCAAATAGATGCAACTTTAAAGGAAAAAGGGGAATTAAAGAGACAAGTTAAAATGCGTGGCTGCCTGTCGGTCATGAAAGCATCTGGATACAAAAGCTCTGAATCCTTGCTTCCTCTCTCTGGAAAATCAAAGTTCTGCAAGTTTTATGGTGTTCTTTTGTGAATTCAAAAGCTGTTACTGTAAGCACTGTATTTGAACAACTTGATTCCGGATAAGCAGCATTAATCCTACACCGTGAAAAAAAAATCCTAAAAAAACAGTAATATTCTGGCAGCTGGGGCGCCAAAATAATACCATAAAATAACAAAATAACTTTCTCATGAAAATACGGTTATTTTAAGTAATGACAATACAGTTTGTTGCCCTAATTTTACATGGGATTTTGCCTTTTTCAAGTGCTTTTAAGCATTAAATTAGGAAAATTTTAATGTGATTAAACAATGAAATTACCTGTAAACAAGGTCAATGAATGTGGCAATATGAATAATAATACTTAAATGTACAGAAATATACAGTTAACAGTTGGTTTAAATAACAATGGATTGCATTCATATAGTGCTTTATGAGACCCTCAAAGCGCTTTACAATCCCACTTTATAATTCCCCTCTGGCCATCACCAGTAGGTGGCAGGTGAAGTGTCTTGCCCAAGGACACAACGACCAAGAGTGTCCGAGCCGGGGCTCGAACCGGCAACCTTCTGATTACAAGGCAAACTGCCAACTCTTGAACCACGGCAATAATTATTATTATTATTTGATGTATAAAAAGTTTATAAGATTCATTTTATATATTTTTCCATAGCATTACATTTTAATTTAACAGTTCAATCTTTCAAATAACGGACAAATATTTGTGAAGTTATGATGCATTTGTGAACGTATTTTAAGACTCTAAATATGCATATGTACAGACAAATACATTTAAAAAACAAGAAAATTATGTTTTATTACATTTACAGTGATTTTATGTTAATTTACGTTTGAAATGTAAAATCACAGTCTATTAATGGTACAGAACATTACAAAACCGTAAAATACACAGTGAAGTACTTTTATATTACAATTTTTTTACAGTGTAGAAACAGGAGTATGCACAAAAGTATCTGAAATCATTATTGCCATAAAAAACAAAAACACACAAATGAGTGTGTGCAGAGCTTTGGCGTGATTCCATGCCAGGGCTTGCCAGCCATTAAAACCACAACAAAGTGAAGCTACTTGGCTATTCATGGCATGCTGTTTGTATTCTGTTGCTGCGAGCTCCCTCGCTAGGGAAAAGGTGTGCCCCCCTCTTGTCTCGACATACGTTGAATGTGATCCGTCATAATGGATACGCACTAACAGCGATCCCATATCACACATCATTAACCACCACGTCTGTCCTCACAGTATCCAGAAATCGCACCGCCATCGTCTGTGTCGGCGGGAGCCGTGACACCCCACCGTCGTCACCTCGTTACTACCGTGCCCCGTGCCCCTGTCGACCTAGGGAGGCTCACCCACTATATAATTAGGAGCCACCGTCGTGCCCCACCCCTCCTACATCCACACCCCCTCCTCGCTAATGGCATCAATTTGTATTCACTGTCAGCTCTGATGAGCTCTCATGCGGAGAGATGGCCTTATCACAGAGCCTCTGGCTCCCGTCACCTAAGCCTCTCTCCTGCTCCCTGCCAAGTCCGGCGTGCTGATGGACAAGCAGAACGGGTGAGGGAGGGGTGAGGAGGGTTGTGGTTGAGGGGAAAGAGATACACATTTATCTCCATTCTCATGTAAACTCTTGTAACAGCAGACAGATGTGCTCACGGTGCAGAGGCAATGAAGAATCCGTAAGTCTGACTCTGTATCTTCCCTCAAACTAGGATCTGCTTTTGGACTCTGCGTTCTCTCCAAACAAATGAATGTCCTTCCCTCTCGGTCTAGATGAAACACATGAAAGCAGAGGTTTGGCTGAGGATGATGTCAAATGTGGTGAACTAGTAGGGAAGGAGATCCTCTCTGGAGAGCCTTGATCTAATCACACACATCTGCACAAACAGGGCTCTGTTTTAACAGACATGTGTTTTATTATCAGTCTCTACCTCAACTCTGACACATCAATGCGCCTGACCCATCCTGCGCGTCAGTTCCTGCAATACTTTGGCAAGCTCTGCAGACCTGTTTTGCTCCAAATAAACTAAAACTGTCACCTAATAACTTACTGGTTACTTAAGTAGTCTGGCTTTCTGAGTTATCTCTGGGGTTATTATTCAGCAGCACAGATAAAGAAGCCCTCATTGGAATATACCTGGCTAAAATCTTTGCAAGCTCCTTTTAGCAGTGTTGCTGCAGCCTGAGCTGGGAGACGTGCAGAGGTCAGAGGTCACTGGACAGCAGTGGCAGTGCTTTATGTTCTGGTTTAATCTGGGATTAGCTCAGGGTCAGGGTTATCTCTCCTCAGCCTGAGAGGAATCAGGAAACTGGGATTGCCTCGGGTAAACTGGCATTACTCGATGGCCCGTCCAGAATCTCAATGAGTCCACTGAACGGGAGCAAAGGAAAAAAAGGGAGTGTGTATGTCGAGAATGGCTCAGTGGGCTCGGGGTTGTAACCTCTCTGCCATCACTCCAGCTTCAGCTCAGTGGAGATAAGAATTGCAAAAAGCTCTGAATTATTACACCCGGAGAACCACTGAATCACAGGGTTGTGGTCTAGCCACAGTTATGTGCATACCTTCTGGTTTCCTGAGGACATTTAGCATGGTAAATTCATTTTAGCACTACTTTTTGTACAAAGGCCAGGGGAGAAGGCAGAGCACACGCATTTATAACAGAACAACAAAGACAGCCCACTGCAGAATTAGCAAAGGAATTTAGGGTGAAGCAGCCACAGAGACTAAACGTGAAACCCTGACTGAAGGAGCCTCATTACCTTTAGCCTTACCGTATCGTAATCTGCCATACCTCAGATTCATGTCAGCCTATAATCCCTACATATGGTGCTGGACACACTCAAAAGGCAGAGACACACTCTGCCTGAGCGTTCTACTGTCTGCGGCCAGACGGTGTGTGCACCTGGGAGAAACAGTCAGCTACGAGACCAGAACAGCCTTAATGTAATGGAGATGGATCTGTCTCAGTCTCACTCTCTGTTTAATGTTGTAGAAAGTCTCTGTGAGAAGGCTGAAATTAATTTTACTGAATGTGTGCCACGCTTCACCAAAAGCAGAAGTAGAACAGAAACAGGTACGGTTAAAGAACAGCAGCCCATAGAAACTCAGGCTTCACAACACTCAGTTCTACAGACTGAAGTTCAGTTCTGTTCAAACATCCTGAAAGCTGCTGTCAAATTTACGAACAAAGAGATTTTTTTTAAAGAAGCTGAATCTGTGATGGATCTGTCGTTTTTGTAAGAATCTGCTCAGAAGTTTCACTAAAAAAAATTTACTTTTCTTGTCGTGAATGACACAGTTCCTCATAATAAATATTATTAAATGCTTATGTGTGTAATATTTTGAGTGTGACAGGCACAAACAGTTGCATCAAAGGGCATCAAAATTCAGGTTTCAGCTGCCATGGGCTGACTTCCAGCTAAGAGGATCTATTTTCTTTTTGTTGCTGATGTTTTTCATGCTGTGCTATAAAGTAAATCTTCTGCAGATTTACCATTAAATATCACAATCATCAGATTAAGAATAATTTATTAATACCCGAGGAAATTATGTGGTCGCAGTTGTTCCAAGACAGTAAGAACAGTAAGTCACTAAATTATATAATAGAATATATTACAAAATTACAAAATATAACAAAATAGCTCTATTATATATATAATAGCTCAATTATAAATATCCAATTTATAAACCATATTTCCAAGTAGTTTTCATCCAGTGAGCCAATAATTTGATTTGCACGAGCAGGGGAACAACTTTGTCTTGAAAAGGGCTTTCAGAGCACAGCAGGACCACCACATAGAAAACTGTCAGAAAGACGTCTCAGTGCAACAATTTGTCCCAGCTCTCTCAGGTGCATCCTGACAGGCTACATGAAGATTCACAGTTGAACAGGCACAGGATATAGAAACCTAATGTATCTGACACCAGTGTCTCGCTGACATGCCCCGTGGTTATGAATGCTTTATTTGTCGAGCCAGTGTGGGGTCACCGTGTGGGAAGCCAGTTGTTCCTGCCCCTTCCTGAGAATGACATGAAGGCAGGACAGATTGTGACAGCAGCCATTGTGGCTCTGCTCCAGGTCTCTTCCTCCCACCAGTCTCCCACTGCTCCCTCATCCTGGGTAAGTGCGCACGGTGCCACCTCAGTGCTTGTCTTCCTGTTTCTTGGGTGGGCAGGCTTAAACAGAACTTGTAGGCAGGAAAGCCTTTGCCATTTTCTTTGCCATTTGGAGCCTGTATAGTCATCAGTCACCCTCGACATGAGCCACGTGATGTTGATAGAAGCAGGACGTCCCCCCTCTCCCCGTCGCCTCTTTGAACAGGGGCAAATGATCAGCTGAGTTCCAGTGTGCCCCTGATTCCCAGGCCTTGGGGACAGGAAGTGGGATTAGTGAACAAATCCCGTTTTTCCACATGTATGTCAGCAGCTTCATTGCATTTTGCCTAATCACTTACTTTCTCTATTTAAAGGGCGCTCATCTGAAATGAAGGCGATTAGCCTTTATAAACAGCTTTGTGTTTTCGGCTGCCACTGCCTCACTGGGACCGTTCACTAGGCTAAGCTTTAAATGAGCTGTACCCCAAACACATGCACCCATGGGAACCAAGGGTCACAGGGCTAACTCCTTCTGAACTAAACTAACAGTTTGTTGGCCACTAAAGGAAACCCGCGTAGAAGTTACAAGTCAGCAAAAAGCTAAACTGTGACTTCATTATGCTCTCTGGTGCAATAAGCCTGCTGTTCCTAAACCGTGTTGTTTTAAAGGGGCTTCTAAGGCTCTGCAATCTTATCCTGCTTCTAAGTCATAACAAGATAATAGGTTCCCTTAGGACCCTAGGAATCAGTGTGGTGGGTTATGCTGTCCCCAACTGACAATTTGCATTTTACGTCAAAAAGGCAAAAAAAGAAATGAATAAATAAGTAAAACAAGTTATTATGATATCAGGAACAGTTCATTTCACGTCGCCTGGTCAATGAATTTGTACGGTATGCATGCCTACTTGGCCTGATCGACTTTTTTAGGGAGTTAGTTCTTTGCAGTCTTCTCCTACATGCTTCCTCTGAGCTTTATCTGTGTTCAGACTGTTATTTTGGCCAACCGTGCTCTATTCCCATGTAAGGTGGTGTTAAGGAGATAGTGGCTCAGAGGGTGGGTGGTGGTTTGCAGGGTCAGCGAGTTTACCAAGCCGATTTAGCCATCCCAGTTTGTCACTGGTAATCTCCCGGCAGCTAACAGGATGTTAAAATCAGCCTGATAACTGCTGAGATGGATAGAGAGTGAAGCAGACCGAGTGGGTGCGAGAGTGATGTGTTCAGCCCCCTCCCTTTGTATCTTTCAAACATACTGATAACATGTGTAGCATGCACGTATACACGATGGGCCACAACTTTGACAACACCTGGCTCAAGTAGTCTAGGTTTTCCTCTTCCCCACAAAAAAGCTCTGACCCTTCAGCGGATGACACAAACATATCTCAGGGTGTCCTGTGGTGTCTCTCATCCACTTGAGTGGGATGTTAGAAATTGATCTTTTGGTTTCTGGGGTTGCTGTTTGGAGCCCCAGAAGATCAGATGTGTTCTGAATAATTCTGTGCATGCTTGATCAGACTGAGATCTGGGGGTTGTGGAGAGGTCAGGTCAATAGCCCTGGTTATGTTTCTTGTGTTCTTTGAGCTGTTTCTGAGCAGTTTTTACAGTAAGGGGAGGTGCCCTGGCCTGCAAGTGGAGGCCACTCCTGGTGTGTCATGTTGTTTCAAACATCACTGCACACAACATAATCAAACGATGCAACAACGCTGTAATGGATACAGAACCAAGAGTCTCCATTAGAGCAGTTTCTCTACACATGCAAAACCACAATGCAAACTAAGGATAAATGAGGCAACTCCAGATGGAAGGTGCTGATTAGGCGAAACCAAGAAGTGTGTGAAAGGTTCACATCGGGTCCTCTGTGGTGGAATATGGAGGTGTTTGCTTTGGCAGTGTTGACCAAAACCTCAGCCCCAGAGGCGAAAAGAGGAACGTGAAGCCAAAGCATCTTCGTACTGCTCCTCCTTTATAACCCCCCCTCAGTGCGGCCTCTTTTTGCCCCACCATAAACACTTCATTTCTTTCCGAACTCAGGAAACATGCTTTCTAAATCAGGGGAGCCTTCTCCTGTTTTTTCTCACATTCCCAGCCAAACAGAATTAATCTAAAGAGCTGGGATGTTATGAGCATAACTCTACCAGTATGTGACCTGTAATAAGGAGCTAATAAGCTGTGAACTTGAGTGGTCTTACATTTTACTTCCAGCCCAGCAGGACTTCATTTAGAAGCGAGCTTTTATTTACACATGCTACATGAAACGTGCTTGTCAAAATATATTTAATGGCTTAGGGTGCAACCAGGTTTAAAAATCACATGTAGAAACTTCAGGGGGCGAAATTCAAGTCCACAGGTTGTCTTGGCTAAGCCCTGACTACATGGCTATACATCTTCTTTTCAGCAATAGGTGTATAGTGCAATAATCAAATGGGTGAGAAATACACACCAAGAAAGTGTGTTTTATAGATTCTGACTGAACTGAACTGCAAAGAAAACCAAAAAAAAAAAAAATCCTGTGGTGTCCCAGTTGAATTAGCTGTAGCTGTAATTGCAGACCGAAAAAGTCCATCCCAGCAGCATTACATGTCTAGCGGAGTGCAGATATGCTAGTGGCACAAAGATCGATATTCCCTTTTCTCCTTTAAGTTGTGGTCTACCGAGCTCTCGCAGCTGAAGTACTTCTGTGATTGAAAGTCGTGCTCTGCGCTCAACCTCCCTCTGGTAAAGCCAAATCTGAAGAGACAAAACAGCCTCTCTTTCTCACATCTCTTGATTGTCCTGCAGCTCTTCCACACGCTGAAATTGGCAAGGTGACCTTGATGAGGGGAAATGCCAACTGTCAATCATTGATTACCAGGACTTTTTACACATTCACTTAAGGGCTCCCCTTTCAAGTTTGATCAATATCAGCCAAAATGTAGTCAGAGAGTAACACAGAGGACTGTCAGCACTGTGCCTCAGGTAAGAGTGGGCATTTAAAATGGGTAGTGGAAAAACACAAAAATGGGATCACACCACAAACCAAACCACACTAAACTGCACCAACATATTTCTTTAAAAAATACTTCTTTCTGAGGCTTTGCCACAACTACCAACATAATAAAATCACAAGTGAGATAGATAATGTTGTTTTTTTGTTTTGTTTTTGTTGTTTTTTACAACCCCAATTCAGATAAAACGTTGCTGTGATGCTGTGAAAAATGTTAATTAAAAAAAAACCCAGAAATCTCACAAACCCAAAGTTTATTCACAATATTACATGGAAAACAAACCAAATGTTCAAACTGAGCTCATTTTGACTTTAATTAACCTCCAGGATTTTATAAGAGTTACACTCAGTTGGAGAAAAATGGATGTACGATATTTTATCTTACTTTAAGAGCTAAATCTTCTTCACGTGAACAAAGACCTGAGGCCGTGAAGCATTTTCACAGAACAGCAGAATCCATAAATGTGTTGCTCTGGAGATATGAAAATGTGTCAGGTGAAAAGGTTGTGCCCTGCCTCATTATTCTTGGATAGAATATTTGACATGGACTCAACTGTTAATCCAGAGAAAATCCTGCAGGGTTTTCCTACCCTGATGGTCGCTCCACGGATTGGTAGGAAGTGGTTATGGGAATGCTGGGCCGTCCTACTGCTAAGCCATGAATGTAACCATCCCACTCGGGCCTCGAATCCTCTGCACTCCCCATAATGACTCATTGATCTCAGCCTCTCAATCCCTACCTGCCTTATCTCAGTTAATGGGGCGGCATCGTGTTCTCTGACAGGGCTGCAATCTCTCCGAGAGCCTGAGTGCACTCAGAGGTCGGCGCTTTTGCGCTCTTGCAGCCCCGCACCACAACCGGGAGGAAGAAAAATGTAGAATGTGAAAAGTGTTGTTTCTGAAGACACCCCCCTCCTCATTTGAGAAGTCCACAATCCCTCTAATACCCTTTGTTGTGTTTGTTGAGTGGGATGATATACAGTCCCTATAGGACTTCCTTTATCGTTTCAATTACAAACTCGCACTTCACACATCAACAATTCTTTTGGTTGCTTTGGTTGATAGCCTGGCTTTGACCCCAAACATCTGAAGCTTACAAAAGGGACTCCCCTACACAAACCCATGAAAAGGCTGCAGAATCCACAGTGATTTATAACTTTTGAGGCTGGCATGACAGCAGAAATCAGCAGGGAGTAGGCGGGAGGGGAGGAGAAGAGTGAATGAATGGTCTAAATGGAGCAAACAAGTTCACTGTACTGCTATACATGCTCCTTAGCACGCTCCCTTTGCCTGTACTCCCTATGGGCCAATACCACTGAGATTGCAAAATTGACAAAAGAAAATCTGAAACTTATAAATCTCATACTGTACGGCATCAGATAAAAACTGGAGCAGGATTTTATATTCCATATTATACTCCTTTTGGGGTCTCTTGACCATGAGAATACATTTCTTTTAAAATCATTTTATATCCTGAGGTTGTGGAAGTTTATTTAATAAAAATTTATTTTCATTCAGCCAAAAGTCTGGATATCAGTCCCATATATGGGATACGCATTGGGAAACACGCCTGGGAGAGTACAGTGAAGTCATCTATAGAAGAAAAAAACAACACGGAAAAGAAGAGCTGGTCACATTTCAACTCATCTATATCCCAACATTATTATATCCCTTCCTCATTAATCCAGAGGAAGCCTGTTTCTCTCTTACTTGACTGAATAGTGCCTGAGGTGACATCTCCACAACGCAGCAGACATACAGACACCTTGACAGCTGTGGAAGTATACTGAGCTTTGGCAAAACTCAAAACTCAGCCTCCCTGGGAGATTTTTAATGACCAGTCAGGCTTTCCCCGATTTGGGTTTAAAATCGGAGACACCTGACAGCCTTGACGTTTGACTGACATGCAGGATATCCTGTTCTGTGACCCCGCAGTCGTCCTCTTGAACAGTCTTGGCAGTAGGTAATAAGCTACAGGAGAGGTCGGAGGTATGGATTGCAAAGTGGCTAAAATACTGCACTGTTGAGAGTGAATTCCTAGATGGTAAAGACAAGAAAAGCAGAGGGGAGGAAGCCGAGTGGGAAGGCTTTCACGGGATTGCTGCGAAACAGACACAAATAATGGGCGAATAATCACTGGAATAAGAAAATGAGAAAAATAAATTATGGTAGTTGGAAAACATTTAGGGGCCCAGTGTAACCACGACATGTGTAGCTAGCAACAGCTGATTCCTGTTTGAGGCACCATTCACCTTTACTGAGTTTGAGAGCTCCTGTTTTGGAGGTTCAGCGTTTGTGAATTCAGGAATTAGTTTGAGTGATGGGTCTTCGACTTGAAGGTTTTTATCTGAAAGCTTGTTAGTTCTGTAACACAGACACTGATATTACTACGCTTCTTAGAACCCTAGACAGTTGTTCCTTAAGGTGGCACTCCTTTTGTCTTGCTGAGGTTTAGGTAAACATCCTTTTTATGGATTGAAGCGACTGCTTCTTAAAGGTTCCAGACATGTGGTTAAGGTTAGGAAGGAGCTTGGCCAAGCTTAAAAAAACAAGTCTTGGATGGATGGGCCAAGACTGTAACGCAGTCCATCCATCCAGCTTAGCTTCCCCCATACACAAACTTTGTCGCTCTTTAATAATGTATTCTGACTTCCTTCATTGCTCAACATGATTAACGTGATAGCTGGAGCACTACGTCACTCGTGTCATTTTTGGTTCATGTTACATGTCCTGATGCTGTTGTTCTTCATGGGAGGATGCTCTCAGCCGGCATATCTGTGCAGGAAAGCAGCCTTGTTCTCACAGTCATCTGTGGCCCTGTAGCACCCGGCAATTACCCGTTAATTTCGTACGAAGCCCATCGTGGGTCACGTCCTTCATGTCCCAAAGGAGACCACATTAATATATTACACATCGCCAAAGAGAACAAGATTCAGCTCCAATTATAATCCTGTTAATATCGTATGTTGTCATTGGCTCCACTCTTAATAATAAACTCGCAGAGGGCCATGGTGACTATATTAACAAAATGAACATCATTTCAATCATAATGCTACAACTAATGCTTTTTGTATTTAGGTGACTTTTTAGTCTATTTCTTTCGCTATAAAGCCTAACTACTTCCCAATGTTTGTGTTTACATTTTGATAACAGCGCTCGTTGTTTACTGCGGGCAGGAGCGCGCACCTTATGCCTTTGTTTGGCTGCTAACCGCTTGAGCTCCTCGGCAACTCAGCCTCACTTCCTCTCACTCTCCCTTCATCAACACTGCAGGCAACACACAGCTGTGAACAAGCCGGAGCCTCTAGCAATTCTCCTGGCCCTTGCCCAGCTCACACAGTGTTTCTGAAAAACATTTTAATTGACGCAGCAATTAAGCCAGACAAGTCAAAACAGAGCTCTTGCGGAACCTCTATATGAGCAGAGTAATCTGTTTCCCCGGGCAAGTTTATCTTGAGAATGTGGAGTATTCATCCAAGATGTATTGCTTGTATCTCAGCCAGGGAGAGTTCACTGCAGAGAAAATATTTGGGAATAATGTGCAGTTAACTGCAGTGTATCACCGCTGGGAGTAGTGGGAGATTAATTAGTGTACATCAGCATTAAAGGGTCGTGCCGGATTTTAACCGGTATAAAACAAATTATGCATGTTGACATACACATGAAAAGCAGGCAGTTAGATTATTTTGCATTTATCAGTGCTTCTTAAACCTTCTCAAGGTTTTCTTTAAGTAAGAAAACATGAAACAATATTATGTGAAAATTATTACGCATAATGCTCAGTTTATATTTGAAAAACATTCAACTTCTAGATAAACGACAACCAAAAAGACTTGCTTCAGATCAGCAGGTCAGCTGCTGTAATTGCTCTAAAACTGAGGCTACGTCCCCACGTACCCGGGTATTTTTGAAAACTGAGATTTTTCTATGCGTTTGCACCTTTCGTCCACACGTAAACGGCGTTTTTGGTCACTGAAAACGGAGATTTCCAAAAACTCTGGCCAGGGTGGATAATTTCGAAAACTCAGTTTTTGCATTTACGTGTGGACGAGAAAAACGGAGAAAACGCAGCATCAAAGGTGTGCGCCTTTTTTGACGTCACACTGTGCGCCACGTTATTGTTTCCGTGAAATGAATTTCTACAATACTGTTACTGTTAATTTTACTCTCTGCAGTGTTTAAATGCTTACATATACACACACAGTTACTGTCCCTCCACACATACGACTCGGTTCTGCTTCTATGCCCCAGCTTTGTTTACTTTTTCCCACTGAGGCTTCTACACTTCTGATTGGCCAACATTTCTACACGGTTAGGAATATAGCGCCACCTG
>NW_005187792.1:117530-119007 GCF_000239375.1 Pundamilia nyererei | reverse complement strand
GCCCTGTTAATAAAACTGAATTGATTGAAATTGAGTGAAAGAATGGGAAACTTACAGAAATATCCATCTATCAGTCATCTTCCCCTTAACCTTGTCTAGGTTGCAGAAATTAGCACACCTCATTTTGTCAGATGTTATTTCTCACAATAAACCTCAAGGCCCTTTTTAAATCAAAACAAGCAAGAATCAGATTGAGAACCAAGGCTGCAGATGGAAGCTTTACTAAAAAGCGGTGTATGTCACAGGCACACTTCTTTTCATAACATCCACCTCTCGCCAAACCTAATTTATCAAAATATATTTTGAGCCACATTAAAGATATGAACATTATAAAGGTTTAGTGGCACTGTTTGGTACCCTACATCTCTATTGCAAAACATTTAGATTAGGGCTGTGCGATATGACCAAAATCTCATATCCCGATATAAGACATCTATCGTCCCGATAACGATATAAATCACAAAAATGTGACATTTTCTGTAAATTCTGTGAATCAGCAGCTCGACTTGCGGGAAGTGTTTCCAGCTGTGCATCATGTAGCTGGAGTCGAGTGTTTTAACAGATGCATGAAACGATACATTTTTAGACATAAGTTGTAACGGTCGCCGTTTTCTTTGTGAGTATTTATTACACGGCGTGCTGCAGGGAAAAGCCTGTTCTAACGTTTGAGTCTAAGGCTTATTTTTTAGCACCTGGCGGCTCTTTTTTACTTCTCATCCGTAAACACTCTGCATCTTTCACGTGATTCAGTTTATTTTGAAAAGTCTCAACAAGATCTTGAGCTTTATTGTGAAAGGTTTATGTGGAACATAATCAAGCAGACACGCGATGCTGTTACCGTTGTTGTTGCTAACCTCAAACATTGTTGGTCAAGTTACTTGAAAAAAGTAATCAGTAACTAATTACTGATTACTTCCACAAAAAAGTAATCCCGTTACTTTACTGATTACTTATTTTCAAAAGTAATTAATTACTTAGTTACTTAGTTACTTTTTAAAAACACGATTTACAACCTGAAGAGGTGATAAAGCGATAGCTCTTTCAGCCCAATTCTACTTTTTCTGCATAAATCATCATACAAAATGTAATCAAATGGAAAGGTCCCTTTTTAAAACTTGTTTTATTAGTTTTAATCTTTTAACTTTATGCATCAAGCAAAAATTAAATTAAATGCAACATTCTCTGACTGGAAGAAATTTGTTTAATATTTAAACATATTTTCTGCACATTCCAGCACATAATGGGTTTTTTTTGTGTGTGTTTACACTCAGTCTTTCAAATAGATGCAAGTAAAACACAGCAGAAAAGAAAGTCAAAGACTAGCGGTCCTTTTGCTCTATTTTCACCTGTAAAGCAGGAGTAGGGTAGGCGGAGGTTTACCCTGGTGCAGGTGTGCCGCGGCGGTCAGTGGAAGAATCCGCGAGTTTCTCTGTGAGTTCCCCATTATGCTGGGCTTACACTGTGCGATTTTTTCAGT
>NW_005187792.1:109213-116517 GCF_000239375.1 Pundamilia nyererei | reverse complement strand
TAAAATGAAACGATAGACGTTTTTATATTGTCATCCGATATATATCGTTATATCAGCCCTAATTTAGATGACATTATTAGAGAATGTTAACAGCAGACCTTGTGTGTGAATCCCTAACGACAAAAGGACAAAATGTCTGCAGGCATATCAACAGACATTTAACAGCACATGAAAGCATCCTTCACAATGAAGGCACGGCTCATAAAGGAGAATTAAAAAGGAGAGGGAACCCTGTGACAGGTAAAGTATCAGGTGTGTCAGTGATTGTTTGGGGTCATGACAGCTCTTTTCAGAGCTCGCTCAGACTTCCCGTCTGATTAACGCATGAAAGTGAATTTTCTTGACATCTCGAGAGGCGTTGCCGAGCAGCTGAAGCACACTGTTAAGAGAAAGAAGTGTGGATGTGTTAAACCTGGAACGACACAGAGGCAGAGGTAGGCTTGAGCTGTGAAAAGACTCATCGCTGCATCTATCAGCAACTCTGGTGTCTGCGTGTTAAAAGCTGTTTCAGAACTTGACGTAACTTGGTTGTTAGATTTTGCAAGTTTCTTTGGCAAGAATAGAAAGAGAATGGAAAGCCGATAATGTGCAACTTAAACTAGGTATAATTTAAATATGCCAGGTTTTATCATCTTCTGTTGATTTTATTTCACTGAGCTTTCATGTTCTGTTGCCTTAGTTTTAGCTAAAAGACACTCCTGCTTTTCCCTTAACCATGCAAAGCATAATAAACTGAGTCATGGTGTAATTACTTCTGACTGCGATTTTAGTCTCTGATGCCACTACAGATTTTTTTTAAGGTGCAATATGAGGTGCAACTACAATACCCCATGTCCAAACTGATGACCACAACCACCACAATAGCACATGTGCAACAAGTGCCTCCCACATCATTGCCAGTCTAAGCAACGCCCAACTTTTTTTCTTATTTCTGGCGTAATACTTTTGTGGAAACAAACTGCATCCCCTAAAACAACTCAAAAACTTTGCTTGAACGTAGAGTAGATTTACAGATCGTCTCCACAGAGTCCAGCACTAGTGCTAATACGGCAAACACAGGGGCGAGCTTTACCACGGGCCTCAACGCAACAGTTAATTATGCCCAGAGCGTATCACCAGAAGCCCAGCATCTCACCTAGCCATAGTTTATCTTTCCGCTGCTAATTTGTTCCAATCAATTACCTTTGGAAAAAGGAGGCTTCCAAATTTACGGGGACAGGAAGGGGCTGTTTATTCATTCCTGCGCTTTTTTGTTTCGTGCCAATCTTTTAAATATTCCCTCAGGTTGGTTTTGTGCTGGGAGGCCTCCATTAAAAACCCATCGCTCACCACGGGGTTCAGCATGTGACAGAGAAGGGCGCCTGGACCCCCTGGAACCTCTCTCTCTGGAACCTCTTGGAACAGAGGGGAGGTTAACTGACTTAATTACAGGCTTTAAAACAGCAAACACTCATCACAGTTGAGCAGGATTACTGAGATCTGTCTGACAGCATTTTGAGTGAAGAGAAGAAACACTTTCAAGGTGGGCTATGATATCAGTGGTGACCCACATGAGGTGGACCTGAGAGCTTTGTCTTTTTTCTCTAGGTGTCAACTACAGTGACACAGAAATGCATTCACTGCTCCCTGAAATCCACACCACTGAAGCTCAACTCCAGTTAAATGACAAAATATGGACACATCCCATGGTGTATGATTACTGAATGGGTTTTCTGTGTTTATGTTTTTTTCTGTGTCTATCCTGGAGAGCTCATCCAACAAACTTTCTGCAACTCTATTCTTGACTGTGCAGCCCTACTGTGCTGCTTTTAATTCCACCCTGAAAGATAAAACATAAGCATGTCAAAACTTGGGAAGGTAGGAGAAGACAAGCAGGGGTAAAACCTGATCCACACTGTAGCCCATGAGAGGAACTTTGGACTGATTCAGAGCTCGGAGGGAAAGAAGTGGGAGTGAAATCCTAGCTCACTCTGTGCCTGCCTCTCTTCCTCTCATCCCCTTTTCTCTGTCCCGGCCTCCCTCTGTCAGAGCGCTTCATCTTGGACTCTAGGCCCGTTTGTCTTCTCGCAGAAAAGAAATGCAAAGTAGGCTGCGCCGAAACTCTGGGAAACGCCACAGGACGTCCCTCGAGGGGGGAGAAATTAAATACGGCCACTAAGATCCACACAGTAAAGTGGCAATAAAGTATTCATTAACCCACCATTGAAGGGCTAAGCAGGAAAACAAGCAACTGAGTTAAGAAGTCAAACAGGGACTTAGAACACACAGTAACACCACGCTCTTTCATCTGAAGATTTACAAAACAATAAGAGGCTTGGAGAGCTCATGAGCATGTACATCTCGCCGAGAGAATCAAAGACAAGGATGACAGAACAAAGTTAGCAACACCAGGGCATTACCAAATAGTTTCACAAATATTTCCCTTACTACTCATAATCCTCTCTGCTTTTATATTGCAACACATCTCCCACTGTTGGTCTGGCAGCGTGCCAGGTGGAGTGCAGGATGTAAACAGTCTCTTTTCCTCTTGTTGATTTTCATTTTCCCATCTGAGGACCTCATTTTTCACCTCCACTCTAAATTGCTGTCCTCCCTTTGGAGCGCCACAGTGGTGCTCCTCGGATCCGGACCGAGGAATCCTATAGGAAGCACGGTAAAAGGCCTGCGGGGATCCTGTGCGCGGCATTCATTGACAAAAAAGGCCTGATGCCAGTTTGACGTCCACCCCCAGGTCTCCCAGAATGTGAATGAACTTCTATGAATAAGAGGCAAACCTACACAAACACCCCTGCAGCTATAGGACCTTCACAGGGGGAAGAGTGTGTGGGCGACGCCAAACAACAACAACAACAAGGGGACTTGCATGCCAGGGTCTCCCCTTTTTCATCTCCCTCACCAATCAAGAGGACACAACACCACAGGGGGGACATTTACAAAAAAACAAGCCTATCAGGGGGTCACTGCCGGCCCCAGCCCATCCTCAATGGGTGGGATCAAGAGTCCGTCCCCACACTCTGCAATTAACACCTACTCCACCAACATGCAAAAGAGAAATCTCCAAATCAGCATTTCAAAACCACACCACAACAAAGACATCAAAGTGCATGCATTGTATTATGCCCGAGTGCTCTTATGGGTTAAACTCTTCAGTGTGTCTTCCAAACGGCCTCATTTCCCCTTACCAATGTGGAATAATGTATGACCTCATCAGTGATCGGATGAAGAGGTGGGAAGCAGGGTCTAAACATGGTGAAAGGTTTTAGGCGGGAGGTGAACTGCTGACTGCAGTTTATGAGCTGAATAGCGCACAGTTTCTGTGTTCTGCACTCCAATCTCACAGACGACTTTCTCTACTTTGTCCTAGCAGTATGGGTGACTGGTGATTGATAATCAACATTTTTTTGTCACTAAATGCGAATCTGAAGAGGTCAAATGTTGCCCTGGATTTACTTACTATCACTTTTTTTAAATTTTCTGAAACCCCAATAAAAAGTCACAGCGCAGCAGAAATAATCCAGTTTCATCACTGCAGCCAGCTGCACTGATACACAGCAACTAGAAACATCATGAATGGAGCCGGGGCTTCAGCTGAAAAAGATATTTATGGATGTATGCTCTTCTTGTACACCGCACTTTAAAAACTCTGTGTTATGACTTAAACTACATGGCAGCGATTACGTCAGCTTCACTAACATGACCTAATGTTTGCAAAACCCTTTTTTCAACATTAATCTCTATCAAGATTATTATGACAAAGATTAAGTGGGAGTCAAATGTAAACACTTTATTTAAAACTTTACTCAGAAAGTAGCCGCTTGCTTGTTGAACAGTCTAACTAATCCTCATATGATCAAATGTAAATATAGCATATTGTTAGAAAAATAAATTGGTGAAAAGTAGCCACCTTTAAATATATTTGCAAATTTTATGGTTTGTTGGAATTAAGTTGGAATTTGAGCTACTTCCACTTTCACAGCATATCAGAAATAAACATTATTTTCATTCCAGTAGATTTTGTATGACAGCTTGTGCTACTAGGTGCTTTTCAGATTATTTAATTTACATGCAAAACACACAAAAATCTCAAAATACTCTTGTTTTTTTAAAAATCTGTTCCACTTCAGCTAATTCCAAGAGTAAAATGCTGCCCCAAAGTCAATGAATGAGAAACAATAATCGATTTGCAATCACTTTTAATACTTAAAATATTTTTATCTTATCATGGTTACTATACATACTTTACCTGAGCACTAACTGGGTGCTATCAGTGCTTCTACTTAAATAAATGGTCTACAGTATCTTTTAGTTGTAAAACAAATCATTTCATACTGTACATAGTAAACCTATGCTTGTCCAAAGTGCTCAAGTACTTGGACAGACCTTACACACAGAGAGCTGCTATGAAAGGTAGCGGCCTGACCATCGGGAGCAATTTGGGGCCTCATTGAAACAAGCTGTCAGATATCACAGTAAATATGTTTACACAGCAAAAGCATAGAAAACATACCATTAACATTATCAGCATTTCTGTCTTGACAGTTAACAAACTGATGGTCCAGTGCAGCATTTAATCTGTGCTGGCAATATGCAGTCTATGACGTCACAGTGCATTGTACCATCTCAGCTATGGTGGATTTACTGCAGGGACGAAAAAAGAGCTCATCTTAGGAGTTCCAGGTCTGCAAGAGGCATCTGAAATACTACCCCCCAGCGTCAGAGGGTGAGAAATAATGTTGAGGTTGTAGATCAGAAGGTGACAGTGGCCTTGACCTCCCGTGTCTGGGTCACCCCCTCCCACTTGACCTTCCTGAGCAACTCCTATATACTTAGCGTCTTGATATGAGGGTGATATGAGATACCTCGTGAAGAGATAACGTTAAAAGCCTGCAACTACAGACGTGGACTGATTGTACTCTTTAGGCTAGAGTGAGGTAAGCATTCGGAAGCCTTAAGTAAGGAACAAGAACGAACAAGTGATGATTTGGCTGTTTGCAGCAAAAAACGAGCCAAGTGTCTTTTTGCAGCTTACCCCGGGGAAGTTTGGGGTGGTGTGCAGGACTAAAGTCACAGACCAGGAGGTACAAGGCAAGAGAGGAAAGGGACTGTTACCTTCAAAAGCTGGTATGGCAGAACTGTGCTTTGAATATGATATGAACGTCTACATACAGCCCCGGTAGGGGGTTGGCGTTGGGGGTGGCGGGGTGAATTTGCAGAGGTTGAAGACAAGGTGGTTCAGTGTTCTGGATGAGCTGCAATGAAAAGAGTGCTTTGACAGGCTGGCTTCAAGGGAAGTGTTCAGGAGCAGATAAATGACTCAAACCTGAATACCATCCACAGTTTCAAGTCTCAAAAAGCAACGACAATTCTCTGTCTGATGATCTAAGATAACAGAAATTGGTGAGTATTAGACCGTGATAGGGATCAAGTCATCCATCTGCCCAGATGACAAGACAAAGAAGCACTTCAAAGCAGGTGCCATTCACCTGGGCAACCACTGAATTCATTTTACCTGTCTCATTATCTTACTCCCACACCTCTGTGTACAGCTTCATGTCTTTTTTACCATGTTTCTCTTGAGTTACATTTTCCTAAAGGAAAACACACAATGCCACATTCGAAACCGTAAACCTTTTGTGAAACTTGGGCGCAGGTTGAGCTGGATCCAAGAACTTGTGTAAGCCGTCTGGACCATTATTCTCCCTGACACCTTAATCTGCCACAAGAGAAACACTGGTGCTAAGAATATACAATGTTCAGCCTCAGCAGCAGTGCAAAGACAAAGCTAGTCTGAGTCTTCAACCTGTTCATCCGGTCTCCGCTAATGCCCTGTTTTCACAAGTGAGAAAAGACATGAAGTCCCACAGGAAGTCTTAATTATGCCACCTGGAAAGAACGAGCCTAGAAGACTGGCAGGTGTGCTAGATACCAACCAGGTTACCAAGATGTCAAGGCTGGGAATGCTACATCATTATCTATTATCAGTTTCCTCAACAAAGGAAAATGTAGTACAATGACAACAAAGGGTGACTGATGGTTTTCTCCTTTGAGAAGTTTTAGGCTACTGTTGGCAGTAAAACCTTTCCCTGGCTGCTCGTTGTGATTACAGAAACTAACAAAGTACATCATCTAACCTCATTACTTGGTTTCAACATGCAAAATAATTTACAACTCCAACACATTTG
This sequence comes from Pundamilia nyererei, assembly GCF_000239375.1. Taxonomy (NCBI): domain Eukaryota; kingdom Metazoa; phylum Chordata; class Actinopteri; order Cichliformes; family Cichlidae; genus Pundamilia; species Pundamilia nyererei. Next base: position 110,335 of record NW_005187792.1, on the reverse strand, counting down.
TCCATACTGTGACATAACCACGTCCTCTGCTCGGTTTGAGATCTCTAGTGCTCTAAACCTGCATATTTTGGCAATTTCATAAAAAACTGGAAGAGTGTACAGTTCCATAAATAGAAAACATATGTGCAACAGATACTGGTGGAAAGAAAGAAAAAATTACAACAATATCTGGACAGTATTTTTCAGTCTTGTGAGGAGAGTCAGGGTGGCGGCATTAGATGCAGCAACATGCCCTTGAAAGACAAGATGGAGAGACAACACTGGGTCCTCATTCATTTTGAGAGACCATCTCGGTTTCACTGGCGAGGGACTGACAGACCGCGTAACCTGACTCAGAAGGCTGCTCCACAGGTGAAACCCTGACCAAAGCGCAAACGCCCTGCTCTCGATATGACAGATCTCATACTGCAGATGCAAAAAGAGAGCGCCACTGACACGCCAGGAATCCAAAACACCCCAGTCCCCGTGCATTTACTGTAGTTCCGATGCCAGAGAAAGTTAGCTAAGTTGTAGAAGGAAAAAGGACATTAAGGCATAAGAGTTCGATTAGAGCTGAGCTGAAATTAACAGACTATTTGGCAGCTATTTTGATATGTTATGGTTAGAGTGGAGTTATTTACCAGTTCAGGCTTCTGAAATTAGTTCAGGCCTTTCTTTACCCAATATGACCAGTAGTTAAACTGTTAATTGGTTACAGCAACCATTTTTAATTCAGTTCAACTCAACTTTGTTTCTATGGCACCAAATCACAACAACAGTAAACATGAAGCAATAATTTTAAGAGTAAAATGCAACTGAAATATATCAAATCAAAAGTTTTTTAAATAATAATAATAATAATAATAATAATAAATAAACAATAATAATAATCAATATGCTTGGAAAATATGCTTCGCATAAACTGCATACCGATCAAGTAAATTTCATTTGATCAGATTCCATTAAATTAATTAATATTATACAGCCCTACTGTAAGATAAATTATGTATGTATGTATTCAACTAACTGAAAGAAGAAGAAGAACAGTCCTTTATTGTGATTATATGTTCACACGTAAAGAAATTTAATTTGGTAATTCTCGGCACACATGAAAAGAAGCACACACACACATACATATACATA
>NW_005187792.1:90528-108028 GCF_000239375.1 Pundamilia nyererei | reverse complement strand
GACACTGTGCTTTAAGTGAAAAGTACGCTGTTATTTTTCATCTTCAGTGCATTCCAATCAAAACAATAGACTCAGTGGTCCAGAAATAAAATGTAATCACGGTACTATCAGTCATCCACCAAATAGGGGGCAGAGTTAAGGTTGCAGGGGGGCAGAGACAGACAGATAATCGATCCCAGAGTCTGACCTCTCAGTCTGAGGCCGTTGGACGTATACCGCTGTGAAGTGTTCACTGATTACCTGTGACCAGACAAGCATTCATGCCTAAAGTTGGATGAGGACTGCTGCAGACCAGCAGTCACATTTCATTTATGCCAACTGCTAAAAAGATTTAAATGAAGCTCAATGAAGTGAACATAAACCATGCTGTGCTCAGAAATTAGCTTGGCCAGAGAGATAAATAGATTTCAGGCTGAGCTGCATCCCATTTTAACATGAACTCAGCTTTTAATTGCTTGAGCACAAATCCCCACTTAATGTGTTTCCTCACACGTGTGAAGTTATAGGAAAACCACGCAACAGAAGTTATGTCCATAAATTAAAACAAATGTGTGAATTCTAAAGTCCTCAGCAGTGATTATAAATGAGAGACAAATTTTCCCCATAAAGTTTCAGGAGCGGCCGTTACAAATACAAATGTTTTGAAGTCATGTACACCGCAGCGGAGGATTAACACCGTTTCCTGGAACATCGGGCTCAGCCTCTTTTTCTTTAATATACACACTCTTCTCTACACCCACTCCATTAAATTAAAAGTCAGTGGTTTCCAGTCCAAGTTGGACGTTACAATTAAGTGACATTTTTGACAGCTGGATCGCAGCAGAGCACAAGTTGCTCCGGACCAAACTACACTTGCACTTAAACCACCGTCACCACTTGGCCGTTTGCGTTCAGTGGTTAACCACAGCGCCACAAATGACTTCTGTGTGGCTGCCGAGGGAGAAGAGAGTTTTACACTAAATATAACTGAGCTTAGCTGCTGTGGAGACAAGCTGAGGTCTGGGACGTGGCCAAAGTAATAGTGGTTTTCAGTGCTTTTTCAGTCATTACTCTACTGCCGTGGGGTTATATGGACTCAGGCCTCGCAAACAGTAATTAGAGATCACAGCAAAACATCAGCAGCAGCCCCAGACGACAGGGTCAGTGGTTTCGTGGCTTATGCACGCGGTCGGGCACCATTGCAATATTACTGCGAGGGTGAAATTCTACCAGTATGCTTGAAGCAAGTCAGATGTGCATCAAGAAACTGAAAGGGAAGCTGCAGGTTGTTATTACTGTCAGCAAATACACAAGTAATAATACAAAAGATCAAAAGTTTAAACTGCATTTGTCACTGAAACAATCAATGCTGAATAAACACTTAAGGCTTCAGACTCAAACATGCACGCCGATAAGGTCACAAGTGTTAAGAGCCTGGGTTCATTCGGGCAACTAATCTATAGCTCCAAAGAAGAAAGTGACCATGGGAATGTGTTGTGTGAACAACAGCAATAACAGTTTAAACATTTACTAGACAAGTGACAGGCTGGTTGTAAAAGGCCGAGCCCAAAGTCGAAGCGATACCAAACTACTGACTTATCGAAGCAGCTACTTCCCTGCTACGCTGCTTTTTACATGACAGTTTCAGATTTGATCCTCATCTGTTGTTACTCGATGGAATTAAAAGCTAAACAGAAACATAACCACCCCATAACACGGGTTGACACATACCAGAATGCCTGGCATTTAACCCCAAAGGGAAGTTTCTAACCCTCTACGCTGCCACCCACCCACCAAAACACACATGCACTCTCACCCAATATAGACTACAGACTTTCCTGTGGGGTAAAAATAGTAGCCCGCTGTTTGCCGTTCACAGGAGGGCGTGCAGATGAGAAATATGTGGCTTAATGATGAGCCAGGGTGGCTTTCTCTTACTGCCACCTGCACTGCCTGTGGCGAGCCTGTTTATTGTAGCGGAGCTGACCCACATTCTGCCGTCATCCCGGTGGCTTTGGCCTCATGCGCAGTCAGAGGGAGGAGGTGGGGGCTAGTGTGCTGTAATCCTGATGATGTTATGGCATTTAAAGGACTTTTTACTTGTACTGACGGGACAGAGTGGCATTGCTGAAGTTAAGTGTGAGAAGCTTGTTTCCAAAAGGTGATAATTCTGAAGTGCTCTTTTGTGGTGCAAGACATGGCTCCACCCTCAGCGGTAGATTATGCTGGCCTGACTTTTCAAAGTGAAAATTTGCATGGAGACTCTTGACCCCGTGCCTCTGTTTGTTCTGAGCTGACGTTTGCCGTCTGCCTTAGCAATTAAGCAGACTAAGAAAAACTTTACACTAAAAGGCTTCTTCTTCTCTCTTTTTTTCGTAATCACCGGTCACGCCCGTTATGTCAACAACTGCATTTAAAGCATTTGAAGAACACAGCACAGCCTAAGTGATGTTCTGCGATTATTTTAAGCGTATGAACTCACAGCAGCCCAGATGAGGCTAAAGTTCATGTGCCCAGAATAGCAGAGCCATTAGTATGGATTTAGATTTGGATCTACTTTATGCAGGAACTGAAACATGTTATAGCAGAAATGTGGGCCAACAGAAGCAGCATGACTTTTTCCCTCCTCCCTGGAGTATTTTGCCCATTTAGAAAATGCCATGTTTTCTGCAACACAGCGTGATATAAGCAGAACATTTAAAAGATTTTTTAAAAAAAAGAAAAAATGTAACTCTTAAAATGTTGAAACTCAGATCTTGCGTGACTTGGGAGTCTCAGAGAAAAGGGTAGAGCACATACACAATTCTGCCCATCACTTCACTAATGCACTGTATCTGGTGTTAAACGAAGACTGATTGCTTTATTTAAGATAACTTAGCTCAAAGATGCCAGAAAGTGATTATTACAATAGACAGGTTTTCATCTCCACAGGATGCATGTCTCCATTAAAATCATTAAAACAGAAGAAAACGTGCATTACTGTGTGTTAAAAACTGTTATTGAAACCATAATTGATTCAGTCCCCAAACAGGAAGATATTTTAATATCAAAACTTTCACTGTGTAAATAAGCTACTTATCTGATAAGAGTCTATCGTGCCAGTCGACTTCAAAAAAAAGTCACTTGATTAGTTGTTATGGGTTTGCTTTGTCCCCAATTTGCTCATCTGACACTGACTACAGCTTTTTGCTGTTTAAAGTGAGGAAGGCTTCTTCAGCCAGAGTTGCCCTTTCTCCTCAGCTGATAAGCCTGAACAAAGTCTACTTGCTAAGTTTATCCGTTAGACTTTTTATCCATTAGATTTTGCAAATACAAATCTTTTATCAAATGCATATGAGCAGATACATTGTTCAACTTCCCGTGTCCTCTAAGTACACTGAGAGTGTTATTTTAGCATCGCCGAACGTGTTTTCCTGCTATAAAAGCTGCACACGCGACATGGAGGAAAGGCAAAAGCAATTAGGTCCCATGATTTACTCTACCTGCTTTAATAGGGAAGTGAGGGCCTCCCAGACGGAGGTCATGGTTCTTAACCTCGCTGCTCTGCTACCAAGTTAATCAGTTTGAAACATGTGTTTAGTTCAGCACAGACAAGCAGCTTTATAGCTGCAATTTAAGATTTTTCTTCACAGGGTGACTCACTGGCATAATGATCAATAATTATGAAGTGGGACCTGAAAATTAACTCATACCCTCCTGTAGTCTCACCATAAAAGAGCTGCATATTGCCCATACTTGTCTTCAAGCTGTGTTCCATTTATGCCGCCGCTCAGAGGCAAACCGCCTTCCCAAACAGCTCAAGCAAAAAACTTTACACATCATGATGCATCAGGGGAAGTGCAGCCAGCTTGCCAAGGTAAGGACTACAAGGCCCCTCTCAAAAAAGCAATTAAGGCAGAGGGAGTCATAATATTGAATGGAGAGGGGGGTGCATTCCTCTGAGAGAGGCAGTAGCAGTAGACTGTGAAATTCATATTGACTAGAGAGGCAAACATACACAGGTAAGCAGCAGTGCCCAGCTTTTTCCTTGTCAGCCAAAGAACAGCGCCTGTAGTCTGTCGCTTTCAAATATATAAGTTCAGCCATCCAAAGATGAACCTATACACAAGCTCACTGGACACAGAACAGCTTATAGAGTAAAAAACCAACAACACGCACACGCACACAAACAATTTGCACAGTTCTCTCTAAAACAACACAGCACTAAGATGATATCTGGAAAATGAAAAAACTGCTGAACTCGGGATGTGAGCTCACTGGTGTGTTAAATCCCACTTGATTAAAGCAGGAAAACGCCTTCGACAATGAACTGTGCCAGTCCACTTAATTAAGTCAACTTGTACTACCAGGGAGCGCTGGGAAACGAAGAAAGCAAAAGCAAACAGGGGAGCTGCCGCTTGCTCCCCGAGCTTTTCTCTGGATGCTAATCAAAGGCTTGATCTGCGAGCAGGACAGGCCCCGGGGATGTCGCTCTGCTTGGCTGATCCTGGCAATTTGCTCTTGGTAATACCCTCTCTCTCACTCTGCACCCCGGAGAACCCGGAAGACCATCTCACCTAATCTGTATGGCCGATGGAACGCACAAATACAACCTCCCCCCGCCTCCCAAAGTGCATCTGCTTCACCAGAGAATAATCACATAATGGCCATGGAGTTATTACATGCTCCTTATTATCCCATCTCTCTTTGTGGCTCCAATTTAGAGATTCAGTACTAAAGAAGATTGAAGATAAAGACACTGCATTTGATTAACTAAAACAATAATCATGTATATGCTCTCAAAATGAGCGAGACGTACACATTTCTCAATATGTGCATCTGCTCCGTCACTGTTCGTGTTTGTATTTGTGCAATACAGGCCAGTGGGAGCATCTGGTGGTTATTATGATGCCTGGAGGTCTGAGGAAAGGGAGCAGCGTGCGTATGAGAGTTGCATGATTTGTTTGTGGTCTGCGCAGCGCTGCTCTGGTGATGCTCTAAGTTCTTCCTCTGAAAAACCCTCAAGAACTTATCAAAGCCACAATCACTCCAATTGCACAACTGTCATTTCATCAGTCAGCCGGTGAGCAAACTCATGGCAGAGGAAAAACCAGCACTGACTAAAACACAGGAAAGCCAGGAGTAAACCAAGAATTAGAAGCAAGAGGGAAGATGAGGGTAGAAGAGAGCAGTTCAGGTTCCCACCTTTAAAAGAGATGAAGACACGGGGCGCGGCCAGTGGCTCATTGCTCACTTGGTTCCCAAAAGCCAAGCCGCACAGTGCCAGGAGGGTGTGGACCGTCCACAGACCGTCCAGCTGCATGGTGGACCAACCTCCTGTAGCTCCAAAGGCTGCTTTTTGGGTTTTTTTGTTTGTTTTTTTAAATCTGCAGGGACAAAAAGAAACACGTGAGAAGAGAAGATGCTGACTCTACTTTACACTTAAAACCAAAAAAGAATCTGCCACCGTGAGCCTGTTTTTCATTTATAATTTTATGTGACGCGTCAAATCTTTATCTCCCAAGGGCCCCATCACACTGCGAGTTTTGGGCGACACAGCACCGAGGTGCAGAGTTTACGCCCAGATTTCTGGGAGCTTCATTAAACTGATGAGTCCTAATGGAAAGGAGCCAGACTTTTAGAGACTTGCACATTGCTTCCATTTGGTAAAAATTATGTTTGTTTTTCAGAGCGCGACAAAATAATGGCAGTATCGCGCTGACTCCACTGAAGCTTTTCTTCTGCTCCTCTACACGCAACCAAAATGCATTCCTGCATCATGACACCACGCTGTAATTACTGGGTTCACCTAATGCCAGGCTATACCACAACTTCACACTTACTTAAGGAAAATAGCACAAAAATAACATTGTGATTGATGCATCTCAAATACAGGTCTTAGCTGTTGATTAAAGAAAAGGCCTGCAAGTAATGACAGCCTCAAAGCTGAACAACTAAAAAAAAGGTGGTGACATTAATTGTTGATGAAGTATAGACACTTTTAAGCAGCTGATGTTTCACACATATGTGACTGACCATAAGAAATACTCGTGTATGCGGCTACCTCTTTACCTGCAAAACTTTTCTTTTCCACCTTTGTTCCCATAAAGCCTCCCTGAGCTCACTGACCGGACACCTACAGCCTGCATATCTCCTCTCCGCACAAACCACCGACACTTCAAACATTGGACGAATTTCCACCTCAAAAGCACCTTCAGAGACCTCAACAGAGCAGAACAGTCTTCAGACTGGTTGGCTGAAGCGAATTTATGAGTAAAAGCAGCTGTTTAAACCTCGGCTGTTTACAATTTGTAAACCATCCAGCTGTTTATTCTAAGAGAGAGGCCAACTCCTTCGCACAAGCGCATGAAATCAAACAAGGCACCGCTCACAGATGACACCGAGGATTGCGAAAGACACACCGTACCATGAAGTAAAAAATACAAATATGTATGTCATAGACAGTGATATGAAATATTAATACAAAAGTTTACAAAAACAAAAAAACAAAAAACAAAAACCCTTTTAGTCATGGAAACATCATATTAGTCCAAATAGCTTAAAAGAAGAAAAGGTCTCAGCTTCTTCACAGTTTATTAACTGACATGTGTTGAACAAATGTAATGCAATCATTAAAACTTACAGACGGAAACCAGTAAAATCTGGATGGACAGGGCTCAGTGGCTACAGCGCTGCTTTAATCCAGCAGACAAGAAAATAACCATCTGCATTTGCTGCCGATTAAAAACATTTTTTAAAACATTTCACAGTTACCGTGACACAGGGAAATTCCTCAGTGTTGTATTGTATGTAAATATAAATAAAACACTATACAACTTCATTCACGTGCATGTATGAATGTGTTCTTCGGCAATGAATAATAATAATAAAACAAATGTCATGCAAAAATGTTGAATGTTGCTGAAACACGCTGAAATGTGTGTAACAGACTGGCAGTCTTGGCTACACATGGACGACAGAACTGTAAACAGTCTGGTGCGGTATTAGAGCGCACGGTAAACTGCACAGCTATTAAATAAACAGTGATAATGATTCGCGCTGGAATTGATTTTCCGATCAAAAGAAATTAATAATGATCATAATTTGCTGTTTCTGTTTCATTGTTTCAAAAAGAAAATGAGAGAGTCGGTAAGGCGTGGTGCCAATCATAAATTCAAGTATTTGACAAAAAAAAAGCGCGATCCTGTATGCAGGTAACATGTTGCGTGATATTCATAATAAGGAAATAAAGTGTAAAATAAATACATAGATACATAATCACAAAGGAACAGTCCATGCAGGCTTACCTCACGGGTCTCCGGATATAAGTTCAGCCTTGCAAGTCATTGAACAAACCAATTCCAACAGATCGATCACTCTCTCTCTCTCTCCAAGTTGAAAGCAGTAATAACAATAGAAAATCCCGGCGCGGCTTTCTGGTCGAACCCCGTTCAGGAGTGGGGTGGAGGTGGGGTGGGGGCACTTTGTACCTGTGCGCACTGCGTGTCTATTGGCCCCGGAGTTGTCAGTGAACACAATGAGAAAAATTACAATTGCGCGAAAATAAAAAGGGAGAAAATGTTCCTAACTGAACCTTGTGCGTGACCGAGAGTCGATTGGATGCTGTCGTCGCACGACTACAATCAACATCTCGTGGGGGGTGGGGGAAGCCGCTCGATACAAGAAAAGTCCCCGCGGTGTCCAGACGCGTAGCGTGTGCTCCGTCGGAAAGTTGGGCGCTCCTGACTGTAGGGAGGCAGGGCGCTAGCAGGTGGATGCAGAGGCCCATTTGCCTTAAACACACCCACAGGGCGGGCAGCGACAAGCCGAGCCGCCCATCAGTGAGCCTGCCAGCCTGGGGGGGGGACGTGATTTACTACCTTATCATACCACAGTCAGAGAATAGACTTTATACTGTGCTCTGGTCTCGCGTAGCTGACTGAAAGTGTATTTGTATCACCATTTCATCATGGAACATTTATTATTACACAGAGATCAAAGCAGAAAGTTTTAGGATCATCCCCTTGTGACGATTTTATCAGGGGTTCACACCTTATTTAAACAAGATCAGGATTAAAACGCACTAACAGAGACAAAGTGTTCTGCGCCAGGTCCCACTGTCTGCCGGTCTTTATTTGTTAACTATGGGCTTTCAGTGGTGTTATGACAGTGTAATAAGTCATCAGTCTTTTTTTAAATAATTAGTTATTTTCTACTTTGTCTGTAAAACAAAGTAGAAAATAACGATTAGGGTCCTTTTTATAGATATACGGTCATACAATGAGACAGCCGAAAGTGTTCACAAACTGGCAATTCAAAGGCTGTATACCAACCAGAAACAGATGTGTAAAATAGAAAACTAAATCAGACAACAATACTTTTCAAATCATTTCAAATTTAACTCAAAAGACAAATGTTGAAAAACAGCCTTTAAAAAATAGACATGCATCGAAGCTGGAGCCAGTTTCATGCTTCAAAAACAGATGGGACAGGGAAATACAAGACTGGGGAAGTTGTGCAGTGCTCAAGAAAAAACTATGAAACACCTGTTTCAGAATCTGTCAGTAATTAAGATGATAAGTGACAGACTGGGCATAAAAAGAACTCAGGGGGGCTGAGTTTCTTAATATTACATTTAAATTGTTTAAAATAAAGATTTGTTCATCTAAAGTTGCCAAGAATTTGGGGTTTTTATCATATATGATGCACTGCATAATTAAAAGATTCATAAAGTGAATAACAATCTCTGTAGGCAGGGACATGGCCAAAAAACAAAACTGTTTTCATAACCCACAGAGAGGTAGGATTCTTTTTGGAAATCCCACAAGAGGCTGAGAATCACTTGAAAATCACATGAAAACTAGAAATGGAGCTGCTTTCTCCAAACGTGTCTAACACTGAGGCAAAGTGGGGAAAATGTCCTGTGGGATGACCAATCAAAAACTGAAATTCTCTTTTCCAGGTTAACGAGAAGAGGGAGCATTTGATTTACTATCACCACACAGTTGAAGAGCCATCATCCATGACTGCATGAGGCTTCATTTATGTCTGTCCTGGGTAACCTGCAGATTCAGAGGCATCAATAATGTTAAAGAGTGTACACAGTTTTTGGAGCATCACAGACGGTCATCAGGACAGCATCTTTGGTCAGGAAGTGTCTTGGCTAGTCAGAAAGATGATCCCAAACCTCTTACTACAACATTATGGATTTGAAGCTGTAGGGCACCCACCGAAGAGATCTGGCACAATTTTAAAAAGAAAACGTAATAAAGGAAGACCTGACCAGCTAGAATCTCAAAAAACTTAGATGATGACAGATATGTTTTGATAGGTTTTACATTCTTTTGTCTGCATTGTGTTCTATGTTTGCTTGGAAACCGTGTTTAATGCATGGCTGCAGAAAGTTATTTGATAATCATTCATAGAAAGCAGTGGTTAGCATTTAAAAGCTTTATTATTAAATGCAGGTAGATGTGAGATTTGCTGCTTTTTGCATGGAATTTAAAGCTACATTAAATGATTTTGGGCTCAAAACTTGGCATACGTTATAGTTAATTATTCCACTGGTCACCCTGAATGCTTAATTTTAACTTCCAAAGCAGGCAGTTGTATTTGTAAATTAAAAATTAGTCGGCTTTTTTGCACTCTGCTGGGCTACTTGGAGCCTGTAAAACACACTTGTCACAGGCCGTAAATACAAACCAATGAGATGAAAGAAAGTGAGAATTCTCTGTGGGTTTGTCACTACAAACAACACCTTTCATAGCACACAAAGTCATTTCGTCAACTGTGATATAAAATTATAAATTATGTCAACTGTAATGCCTGAAAATAGTACAGGGAAGAAGATGACAGGCACGTTTTTAAAAGTGGCAGCAGAAGCAACAACAGTTTGCCAAGAAAAGACCAAATGCTAACCGAGGTAAGCAATTGTCAAGTATGATGATGTAAAGCTTTTGATACCACTTCTGTGTTTATTAATATGCAAATTAGTTAGCTGCACATGACGACTCGGAAAAAATATTGTTGTGTGAACAGCTCTGAGTCGAATTTCCCATCTCTTCAACAACCGATATAGTACAGAAAAGAGTCTTACACAGAGGAGCTGTTAGTTTCCTTTAAATCAGTCGATTGTATTTCCATCTTCTATCTCTCTGACAACCAACGAGGCACCATCTGCCACCCACACATGAGGTGTGGAGGGAAAATTTTCAAGAGGAATTGGCCTAAATGGTGCATACATGTCTTCTTTTTTCTTTCAACAAGTGAGCGGCTTTAACTTAAATCCTTTTCAGATTCTTCTTCACGCCCAAAAATACACTTTAGCTCACCTTCCTCATACTTTTTAAAGTGTTTATCAAAATGACACAAAAATCACTCCTATTAGTTTCCATTCACGAGCTAAAAGTTTTGTGCATGCAAGTTTATTACAGGGTTACACTGATTTCTTTCTACTCAATATTTGACCCGTCAAGTCCATTTTTTTGTGACTTAGAGCACAGACAATGTCGCGATTGTCGAGTCTGACTTATCAGAAATTAAAACTCTTATCTTCGTTATGTACCCATTGATTTGAAAAAGGGTGAGTAATGTAATTCATTTGATGGTACATGGAAAATGACATTAAAATGGTTAATTTACTCCTCTATTCAAACACAGTTACCGCCTGTGAAGATATTCTAAAGCTCGTTGAGAAAATTAAACATTTTCCAGTTTTTAATCATATTCCATTCACTGTCCTTTCACACCTGCATTATCTGCCTTTCATTCAATCTGGAGCTTTAATGGCGAGTCACCATTAAGCCTGTCGGGGAGTTTGAAAGTTTGCAAAAGAATTCAGCTGTTGGCTCAATGCTGTCAAAAGAAGCTGTCCCGCTCGACTTTTCTCGCATATGAAGCCGTGGCATTGGCTCTGCAGCCTTCATTTTGCAGCCTGACTCAACATAAAGGTTCTTTTTTAAAGTGACTTGGCAGAGGTCAAATAGAAAAGGATCAGTCTGATGAGTGCAAGTAGACTTCTTCCTCTTCAGAATAACTTCGGTATTCAGTAAAGACATGGCAGATTTTCTACGAGCCAGGACCTCATGCTTCTCCAAAGATATCCTACACAAGCTATCCAATTTGTTGAAAGGAAAAAACAATCATCTGTCAGCTTGATTGCATATATTTTATGCATGCATACCACCGAGTTTCATACATTGTTTCTAAGGGAGCCCTGAACTGCAACATTTGTGATAAAAATCTTGACAGTGCCTGATTCCAAGCTGCTGCTGACATCTATCTTAGAGATGCATGAAGTTGTTTTAAAGTTCTGGAGAAGACCCTGCATTTCAGGTGAGGTGTGAACAGTGCCTTTGGTGGTTCTGCCTGCAGGGCAGGAAGACATGCCAGGTGTTATATCAGTATTTGTTCAGGGGATCATCTGTAATGCAATCTAAAGTTCATGTGTGGAGAGATGTGACACACTGAATGCCCGATAGACACTTCTTTGTGGTTTTTATACTTGTTTTGAACCGTAAAAGATCTGAGGTTCCATATCTGAGATTAAAAAAAATGTCGTGACTGTTGCTTTTACTCTGTTTTGTCTACTTTGCAAATCTTTGACCATGAATCTTCTTTTTAGTATTATTGTGATGTTCTTATCAACCCAACGTTTGGAAAGGTTAAATACTCATCACATAACATAATGGCATTGAAACACATCAAAACATGCTACATAAAGTTGATTTACTTTATGTTTCTCATTCAACCTATAAGTAAGAGACTGTATGACTCAAAATATTTCTAAAGTTTTCACAAGTGCTCAGATCTTCTACCTCAGTGAACATAGAAATACAAAAAAAATCCATTACAAGTAAAACAATTAATATTATAATTCCATAAAAATTCTACTTATGTAAAAGAAAAGCTAATAAAGAGGTAGTTGAAGCTAAAAGGAACTCTACTTTTTATGCAAACAGGACTGGTTTAATAATTTATACTAATACATTAAAATGTAAGCAGCATCTTGATGTCGTGGTTAGAGAAGAAGCTACTAAACATTTGTTAAACGTCATTTACAACATCATATTTGCATCATATTGTATACACTCAGATGTGTTTTGAATGCAGAATGTTAGTGGGTAAAGTGCAATATTTCTAATATAATGCAGTTTCTTTTTAAAAGAACTGAGTGCTATAATATGGAAACAATACTCAAATTTAAATCGATTTAAAAAGACATGCAAAAAAAATATTTTCAAAAAAATGGAATTTTGTAACTTATCATACAGCTTGTGCATTTTTCTTTCAAGACTAAATGGATTCTGTGGTGATTTTTTTTTAGTATTTTATATAACATTTCTTAATGCTGCTTTTTATTTCATCTGTCCGTTCATTTTCTTTCATTTACCCAATTCCTGATATCACAGGGAGACTGGAGTTTATTTCACAGGTCACTGACAGAAAAGCAGGGTGCACCCGGGACATATAATATGGCAGGGCTAACACAGCCGGCAACCACAGTCAATTTTGAATCACCAGTCTTTGGCTGGTGGGGGTGAGCTGAAGTACCTGGAGCACCCACACAGATACAGGGAGCGCATATTAACTGTCACAGAAAAGCTCCAGCTGGACAGTGGACTTGAACCCAGGACGTTCTTCCTGTGAAGCATGAGTGCTAACCGCTACATTGGCTACCCAGTGTTATTTGCATTTTTAAAAATATTTCATAAATTGTTGGTAGATTTTTAGATTTTATTGACTTAAATCATATAAACAACACTCATGTTGTTTTCTTCTTTTTAATATTGTGGCTCTACACCAAGATGCTCATTATTACCGGGGCGATCGTGGCTCAAGAGTTGGGAGTTCGCCTTGTAATCGGAAGGTTGCCGGTTCGAGCCCCGGCTTGGACAGTCTCGGTCGTTGTGTCCTTGGGCAAGCCACTTCCCCCGTTGCCTACTGGTGGCGCCAGTGTCCGGCAGCCTCGCCTCTGTCAGTGCGCCCCACGGTGGCTGTGGCTACAATGTAGCTTGCCATCACGAATGGGTGGATGACTGGATATGTAAAGCGCTTTGGGGTCCTTAGGGACCTGTAAAAGCGCTATATAAATACTGGCCATTATTAGTGTTTTTTTACTAATGTGTGCTGTCAACATATGCAGAGAAAAATGTGTCAATATCAGTTCGTCCCTGCAGGAAAAACAAACACGCTGACCACCAAATTATTGGGAATATAAACAATGATGTAAGTGCATCGTTATCACATTATAAATTGTCACTAAGTCACATTGTTCTGCAAACCTGAAGTGCTGTTCCTCTTGAGAACAAAAAGGTAATGTAAATTACAAAGTGCTCTTTGTTTTGGCTACTTCTACCTAATTTTACGGGAATAATACTGATCCTTAAAAGTACTAGGTCTGCAGCTAGCACACAGTGTTAGCAACACACCCACATACTTGTACACGTACACATGCACAAAGCCTCCGAACTTAAACTGCCTTGTTTCTCCAACAACACGACTTAGCGATATTTCAAATTCAGCAGACAAGAGCTCACCTTGTGTTGCAGCCAGATAGGAGAAAAGCTTTGCTCCCAGCACTTTCTCTAGATGATGTCCTCAAAGTTATTAGCATTTAAATGAGAAAGGAAAAGTATCATATCTAGATCACAGAAGAACTCTCAACAGAGTAAAACTTGTTCAACAACTGGAAAAGTGTAGACTAAAGTTTTCTCATCTCCTGAGCTAAATGACTGAGTGTGAGTCAATTAGTATAACACGTACTTTGGGGATGGAAAGAAGGGGATTTCAAACTTTCTAATCATAATGAATACATGGATTTGACTCCTCAGACTGATGATTAAAGTTCAGTGTTTGGACCACCTTCCTCTTCCCCTACCTGTGTTTGGTGGCTTTGAGTAACACTTTCCTCTGTTGTTTTTGGCTAACTGTGGAACTCCATCCACTTCCCAGACGCTTTGGCCCTAACGACGCTTTACTGCCAGTGTCGCCCCTGCTGCCCCGGGGAACCACAACCCACAGCAACCAGAACGAAGGAAATGACTTTGATTTCCTTCCACTTTTCACACATCAAATGGGCAAGGGAAAGAAACCCATACACGGGGCTTGACCTAGCTGAATAAACAAACTTATGCCACAGTGTATGTGTGTGTGTTTGTGTGTGGGTGTGTGCACGTTTATAACTGTGTCAGCTGAATTGTGTGTGTGTTGGGCATAATATAATGTGTGCGTTGAGGAATAGGTGAGTTCATTTTTATACAACACAGCTCTACATCAGTGTTGACATAATGTGAAAGGTAAATATTCTGTAATTGAATAAAATCACAAACCGACACATCGGCCCGAGGAGAAATAGCCAACCCAGTCTAAGATTCTCAATACAGCGTTGTTCTCCAAGACTGCCTGTCTGAGGCAGGCGACCTCTGTAAAGTTGAGTGTCAGAATTTGAACAAATAATCCATCTACTAAAGTATAAATGATGATTTCATTCAGTGGAGTGCTGGGTTTGATTATGAAAAAAGAAACACAAGTTCTCTAGGTGGGTCAAACATGATTCATACTGTGTCATACTTCCCCTTCACACCAATTTTCTGGGAGGTACCATACTAGGACAGAGTTGATGTTGTGTTGCTGCTACCCATGGGAGAGGTAAAAGCAGGACTGAATCACTGAACCACTGAAGTATTGACATGTGCGTGAAACGGCACTCGTTTTCACACAAACGATGATTATATATCAGAATCTGCAGAACTGGGAGGTCCTGCTACCATCCCAAGACAATGCAGCAATAAAAGCTACAGAGACAGGGGAACGGGCCACACAGATTGTCAGCTACCTCTGACTGATGTTGCATTACCCAATACGTTGTCAGAGTGTTACACCACCAAAAGGACTATTGCAAAGAGTTTCTTATTTGAAAATGGAAATGAGGCTTGGGTTAGTTTGAAATTTGTCAGCCACTGAACTGATGCAAAAAAAAAATTACTAAATTCTTGTGCTGCTCCACATAAAAGACACATTGTTTTGAGCTCCTTATTGCTGACTCTAATCCTCTCATATCAGTGCTCCAATGCTTCTTCCTAACTAATGTGGTATATTTAGACATACAGTGCTTAACAAATTTATTAGACGACCTATGATAATAAAAAAGAAAAGAAAATGCTAAACATTTTAGAAATGTGTCAAAAACTTATATTGTCATCCATTAGGTGAATAACAAACTGAATTAATGCATTTGTGCGCAATCAAATAAAACATTCAACCTTTAAACTAAGTTTCCTGTTTAGAAATGTAAATAATTGTGATTTGGCATCTTAATCATACTTAAATACCCTATTAAAACTGCAATGTGCATCAAATTTTTTCAGCTTTTTTTTTTTAAATAGAAAAAACATTCAAATTCATGGATACGAAGAATACTTTTATTTTGACATAGCATTTTTTCCTAGATGAACATAATCAGCTTTTTGTTATGTCCTTACCTGGATGACTGAGCAGAGATCAAGACGTTAAAAATATCATTTTGATCAGAAAGTTTGTGTGTATGTTTTCTGGATAAATAACAATGCCATTAATTTAGGGCTGCTGTAGCAGAGACATTAATTATTTTTTACTTAGTTACTCACATATAGCTAAAAAGACAATCGACCATCCTGTAAAAAGAAAACAGAACATTTTTATTAATTAACAGAAAATGTTCTGTTGTTTGTTTGTTTATTTTTATAATAAAAACGGGTGAAAAGTGAAAAACAGCTGTTAATCTTTTATATACTTTTGTTATATTTTAAATGGCCATAAGCAAGGTCTTTTCAATACGAAAGCTGTAAAACTCTAAAATATAGTTAAAAGTTCAAAATGTATGTCTTCCTTCACATTTATCACAGCTGTCCAGTGGGCTGAATGGGAGTCTGTGCAGGGCCAACCCCCAGCTTTAAAGAAATAAGATAAGGGCTTAGAGAATAAATAGGTAGCTTAGTCTTGAGCAGTGTCGCTCAAGTTACTTGAAAAAAGTAATCGGATTACAATAACGCATCTCTGGTCTTGAGTGCTTGAAATTCAAGGCAATTGGACCTGAAGTGAATTTCAATGCTGAAGGCTGCTACAACCTGCATGACTCAGAGCTTCCACAGACATTTAGCTCAGTCAGCTACATTAGCTTAGAGGGAAACAGAAAACCCGTCTATGTCCAAAGGCAGAAATATTTCCCTGCTAAACCGAAATAATTAACATGATGTGTTTTGCTTTTGAATTCAAAAGAGCAAAAGTATCAATTTACTGTTTTATAGGAGGTATGTGTATGTGCATCTTGGAGTTTCAGTCAGACACTTAACAAGTGCTTCCAGGCTAGAAACAATCCCACATTTCACAACATGTAATTTTACACCTTTTTATGAGTTAAACAAACAAGATATAGCAAGTTAACTAGTGAGTGTCAGAGGAGCTGGTAGGCTGATAAAAGTAATGTTCCTAGAAGATAAAAAAAAATGAAATAAAAATTGCTACATCTCACAGTTTTCACTGTTTTGCAAAGCTAAGTGAACCAGCTACTGGTTCCAATACATGCATAATACATACAGCCAGGTTAATAAATACTTGTTGCATTGATCATTAATTTACAATTCAGATTCAGGACATGATCAGTTTGTGTCTTCATATTTTCTTATTTATTGAAATTAAACAGCAGACAACATGACACTTACTTTGCTGTGACAGTTGCATTATTTGTTAGCATAACTCTTTAATACATATCAAAACTCATTACACAACCATCCATGACTAACTAACAGTGCCTCTGTCAGCATGTGTAGTTACTGTCGCTATACTCTCTGAAAAAAAGACAAGAAAAGTAATAACAAAACTATATTAAGTGTGTCTGATGTAATAATGGACGAACATGAATGCACTCCAAGGGGTGGAGATGAGCGATATGAAGAACAGTCTGTGCTCTGCACCTTCTCCCAGTGTCTTGCTGTCTACTGTGGTGTTTACTTGGCACTAATCTGTGCTGTGGTCACTTCCTGAGGATGTCATGGGACTCCTAGTGGGTAATAGCATGATATTTCCTCTGGGTTGTCATTCCTTCCTTTCAATAGGATACGGGGGTCATGACCTCATCTGCTGCACTCATCTTCTAATACCAGCTGATTTCCTGCCATGCTTTAATTTCAGGGAAAAAAACTTTGAAAGAACTGTAGACTTCTGAAGATGAAGGAGTCCATGTGGGAGGGTGGAGAATACAGGACATAGCAGTGGAGACATGCAGCTATCAATATCCAGTGACTGAAATGACACCAGCAATAATTTACAATAATTTACATTTAGTAATCTCAGACAGTATCACTATTGTCCAACTGTGTCCAGTCAATATAATTGATCCACAAAAATTTAATAGATGCTGTTTCTTACTATGGATCCTGTTTCCCTAACACACTAACACCAACAACAGAGAGGACAGATGGTTTGAAAGAGGAGTGAAAGAAGCCATCTATGTCCACTGTGAGCGACCATCTTTGAACAGAGGCGGGGGTTTACGACACCAACT
>NW_005187792.1:57735-88217 GCF_000239375.1 Pundamilia nyererei | reverse complement strand
ATAAGGTCTATGGCTGAGGTAAACCTGCATCTAGGGATGGGAATCCAGTCCGGTAATGCCATTCCTTGGAATTGTTAGTCTGCCTGCCTATCGATCCCTGTTATTGGTTCCACTTGCACTACAATCAGTTTGTGCACGGTTGGAGGAATTAGTGTCGCAATCTACCGTCTACATCATGGATGTGAACAAATTTCATCTTTGTGAGTGTGTGAATGTGTGTGTGAATGGGTGGATGACTGGATGTGTAAAGCACTTTGGGGTCCTTGGGGACTAGTAAAGCGCTATACAAATACAGGCCATTTACCATTTTGTGTCATGCTATCAGCTTTGTGTTCATATGTGAATACTGAGAGAAAGATCATATTTGTGTCCTCCGTGGGATAGGGATTTGTGTTTGTGTGTGAGGCTGTAGCCTATAGGTTTATAATAATAAATGGTAATTATGATTTCAGAGTGAAAGTAATGTAAAGAGTATTGTAATAAATTACTTTCTCCTGGGAGTCATTAAGTAATATATTGCATTACCCCAACACCGATGACAACCAAGAGGGGAAATACCTCCAACATGAATGAACATTTGATCGCACAGTGTTACCACGTTAAGGATTTGATACACTGCTTAGCAATGGTGGTAACTCTCAAAGCAGAGCCAATGAGAATCCAAAGAGAATCAATAGAGAAATTAATATCAATGATGAAATCGTCATTGCTACATTCTTATCAATACCCATCTCTACCTGTGACTTCTTCCAACTGGCTAAATTCACCAATACATTTAGAAGTTGTCATTCTTTTCTTTTAGTTTTTCAGGTCAAGTACAGTTTTGGAAATTGTTGCACCCATCTCTACATTCTGCCTCCTTAACAACAAACTGGCTGGGTTTCATTTACAAAACATAATGAAAACACGATACTCAACCACCAGTGGAATGAATCCACCCAGCAAAACCACAAACTTTGTGCCACTTTTGTTCCCTTGAGTTGATACTTTTCTGTTTCACCATTTCCATGCCAACTACGTAAACCTGGTTGTTGAGGTGGTGCCGCTGCCAGAGCTGAAGGGTTATCTTAAACTCCCTAAGAGAACTGATCCTGCAGACTCTCAATACTGGCTTGTGTAACTTGTATTGTTTCTGGAGAGACAGGATACTCCCTTCCTCTCCCACACCCTTATCCTCACCTTTCTCACCCATGAAGTCAAATACACTCCCAGTATCTCAAACTACTTTAGCTGACTTGAGTAGGCCAGCTCAAGTTAAATGCAACATTAAAAGACATTAAATACATGGCAAAATTGCAAGCAATTACAGCTATCATTTTAGAGCAGGATTTAACAGTCTGTGTACCGAGACATTTCCAGATCAAATTTTTTTTCAGCTACATTCCACATGCACTTTAATAGACCAAATATTAGTGTTTATGGGTGGATGTGTCAAGTGTTCACAGGTAAACTATTTGCTGTTCATATTGCTGCCTCCATCTAAATGCTGAGCCCCTTTGGAGGAAAGGTTTGATGCAAGAGTTGGTGAAGGGCTAAACTGGATAGTTTAGGTGTTTATTCTGAGTAATGTAGTGTGATTCCACAAAGAAGATTTCAGTTCATAATTTAGTAAATTGAGTGAATTAATTAACAAAATATAGTCTATATTATCACTTGTTGCCATTTTTTAAACATTTTGAGAAATCACCAAATGTCCCTTTTTTTATGAAGTATTTTCCATAGAATAATATGTAAACTAAAAAAAACAATACTCAGGCAATAAACAGATCTCTAGGAATAGGCATCCATAAAACAGAACAAAATTAGTATAACATCCAGGAAGCTACCTCATTCCCCAAGGAAGACTGTGACTGTTAGCTGAAGGTGAATCAGCTAACATGAGAAATAGCCTGGATGCCCACTCCAGGTTTGGAATGAGTTGCTGTCCCAGGTGGAGGAGTTTAAGTATCTCTGGCTTTTGTCCCAAAAGAAGGCAAAAGTGAACACTAACAGACAGATTGGTGCCATCGTGGTACTGATGCACATGCTATACCAGTCTGTTGGGTGAAAACTTGTCGATTTACAGGCTGATCTTCATTTCCACACTCACCTATGGTCACAAGCTCTGGGTAGCAACTGAAAGAATGAGATCAGAGGTGCAAGCGGTAGAAATGAGGTTCCTTTGAAAGAGTGTTTGTTCTCAGCCTTAGAAATAGGGTGCTTGGTCATTTAGGATGATTTCAGAGTAGAGATGGTACTACACCTGACCAGGATCCCTTCTGGGACCCTTCTAGGTGAGGTTCTTCAAACGTGTAATGAAAACCAGGCCGATCCTGGACATGTTGGAGAGATTACATATCTAGGATGGCTTACTGTGG
The DNA here is from genome assembly GCF_000239375.1 of Pundamilia nyererei. NCBI lineage: Eukaryota > Metazoa > Chordata > Actinopteri > Cichliformes > Cichlidae > Pundamilia > Pundamilia nyererei. Next base: position 85,860 of record NW_005187792.1, on the reverse strand, counting down.
GTTCATTTAAATTCTTTTATGACCCCAATTGGCTTCATCATATACATAAAACACAAACACAGTTTACTTGAAATTACTGAAAAGTGATACCACAGTGAAAAGGTGTTAAAGATGTTTTTAAGCAAGAGACACAAAGGATGTTAAATATGTCGGTAGGATTAGGACTGAAAGTAATTACAAAAACGTTCAAATCAAATGTAATCCAGTGTAGAGGATAAATCAGGGGTAAAGTTTCCAGACCAGTCTATTCTGGTTAAAAGCCTTTTTGTAGACAAAAGCTGAGGCAGGCTCAATGGCTTCCACTAGGAAAGAGTTTTTCTTGGTACCGTACTTTGGGAGAAAAACCGGTCAAACAGTGAAGTGAGAATGCTGTCAGGTCTCATATAAACAGATTTTACTCTTCCAAAAAGGTGTTCAAAACACAAAGGAAGGATGCTGAAGCACCATCCTTGTTTCGCTTCTCCCTGTTGACGTTTGTCTCTTTCCTTTTGCCAGCTCACAGGATACGACTACCCTGGTGAAAGGTCAAGGGTATGCCTTACATACATGTGAGGGTGATACTGCTTCGCACACCACCCAGTAATGATGAGAACTCACTTGTTATTCCAAAAGAATATCTTGTCATGACATGACATCCCAAAAACCAATTTCTCTCACCTGTGCCAAATCCACATTTGCTGACTAATTTTATCTCTTAGTTACCGTGCTACTGTGACTGGAATACAGTAGGTCTGAGCCAGAAGAAAGAACAAAAATGCACATATCAGCATGCCCCTTATCATCCATAAATATCTCAGCAAGATTCCAGTGAAGACTGACAGGAAGGATGTGCACAGTCATGCTCAAAATTATCTTAAAACTATCTGCAACTGTAGCGTTTGCAGGATGCGTGAATACTTTGATGTCCTTCAGCTTGAGCACAATAACCCCCCATTGCCAAAAGTGTGGAGAAAAGTTTAGAAACATACCTGCATGTGACTATCAAGAGACTTAGTGACATTGTGTTTTAAGTACTGTTAAAATTCCAGCTCTCTATGTGTGGTACTTGTGTTGTCTGCCATAGTGCTGGAGGGGCTATGGGTCCTGCATGTCTGGGCTGCGCAGCTTCTCAGTTTGTAGACTACACAGCGCCAGGAGGCCAAAGCCTGGATTGAATTAATTTTCTGGGAACTAAGTAACACTGTCAACATCGCCAAATGATACACAGCTTCAAGATTGGATTTGTCCTTAATCAGTAAAATTGACTTTTGCAAAGTTTACACAAACACGATCAATCCTTTTTTACACATTAATCTTTAGCTGCTTTTGGGTGTGAACTGAGCTCAGTTGGATTGCATGATGTCATGGGAGTGACTGCTGGGTTGAACATTGTGTGCCCCTAGATGTCTGTAGCAACATTTGTGTTTTTCTACAAATGTATAGTTTGCAGTGTCGTGGAGGACTCAGGGATGTATGATTAAAAAGCTCTAAATAAATAAAAAATGCAAGCAGTGCAACCAGACTGCCTTGAAGATGCACAGAGGTCACTTCCAGAATGATTTCATTCTCCTGTCAGTGACAATGCAGCTGTGCGGTACAACTTTGTCATGTTGTAGCTTACAACTACACAATTCTTCAGGCAGTAAATAAACAGCTCTTCCACTTAAAACAGAACAAAGAGGAACACCTTAAAACTCAAGGACCAGGATATGATTGATTACTGAGTGAAAGTTCTTCCTAATAACTTAGAAGTGTGTAGGTTTAAAGGGCACTTTAAAGGCATGCTGCTGTTTATTTTATAAACCCTGAGTGAAGAAATCAAGTGCAGCCAGACTTTTCCTGTCAGGAATGATTATTTTCCATCTGCAGCACTATCAGAGCCACTGAAATTTTGCTCAGGTGTGCGTGGGAGACCCAGCTGCAACAGACATCATGATCAGATGTCATCCAAATGTTCATATCTTACAGATGGGCTCTAAAGGGTGATAAAGTCACAGAGTTTTATGCACTTCTAATTACTGGCAGTAATTAATAGCTCTCTACCTAGATGATATGTGAGCAGGTTGCCGTATGTGAAGGCCTGTGTATACTAGACACCATCTGTCAAGGTCTTTAATGGCTTTGAGTTTAGTATCAGCGCAGCAATCCTGTCAGTAACACACTGCTGGAAATTATACTGACTTTCATTCCTTTCAAACAAGAGCAGGAGACTTCATCAAACAGTACTCCGCATGAACCTTTTGAACCGCAAACTGTTTTGGTTTCTAGGCCTGGCTGGATTTCTGTCCTTCCCTGAAAACCCTTTGTGCTCTCCTAATACGACCTATTGGCGCTGTCACCTCTAAAGGATTTTCCAGGACAAATCTTGCTCCCTGGCATCAACATTAGTCTCATGCACAAAATTTACTTTTGTCACGTTAGTATGACTCACACTTGAAAAAGAAAGCGCTCTTTTACCCGCAGTTTAAAAATACTAACTTACTTCAAAGCAGCTTCTTTGGTTTGCATAAAGAGAGAAACATATTTGTGAGACTGCCTCAGGAGTTTCTATCTAATTACGTTATAGAGTGTGAAGGGAGTCTGAGGACAATATATGCATGTCACCCAGTCGTGCCGGTGCCAGGTCATTAAAATCAGTTTTAAAAACACGACATATTTCCAAGGGTGGATTTGTTGTTGCTAGTACTCTCCAGGCAATATTGATGACAGGATAAGCTTGCTTCATAAACGCTTTATGAAATGTAAAAGAAAAGGGATAAAATAAAACCACTGTATAGAGAGAATGTCCTGATCTCAGATTTTAAGTTATTATGTGATGAATGACCAACTCACAACGGCCCAGACTCGGGCCAGTAGCTAAGCATGCTGGTCTGATTCTCATTGAAGGCGGGCGATCACAGTTTGCATGTCTCGGGGTGTGACTTTGAGAGATCAGTCCCAGCTTGGACAGCAATATCACTTTGAGATATGTGACATAGAAATAAAGCAAACTGTTATGGTTCCAGCTAAGGGTTTGCCATTTGGCTGAAATGTAGCATTAACTTATCTTTACTCGAAATACTGGAAATACTACAATCACCCACCACCAGAGCATAATAGTAAATATCTCTATGGCATGCAGGCTATTTTCTTCTTAAACAGGAAAGGATAAAACAGTCATTTGTTGAGCTCTGTGGTAATGGTTCTTGGCCTCAGGGAAACTTTGGTATTACATCAGAAGTTTTCTTGTGAGAAATACCTGGGGTGATTCATGGACATTTACGGTGTCAGTAGCAACCCTCATTACCTTTTCAATGAGAAAAGCTAATGAGAGAAAAAATATAACAGAGGGGGGCTGTAGAAGAAAACACCACCTGCAACTAAAACCTGCAGCTCTCCCAGATAGCGAGTGAGGGAATGCAGCGTGGAACAGGTGATCAGATTATCCCCCTATCCCAGCAGGCAGCCCAACAGTACACTCAAGTATTAGCAAGCAGCTCTCTGATGGAGGTCTGGATAGTGTCACACAGCTGAGTGATAAGAGAAGAGAGATAAGCAAAGAGGAGAATAAACCTAATATGTCATGACAAAAGAGGTGGAAGAGATGGATGCAGTTTAAAAAACACAACATGTAATCCTTATATGGCTTATACTAGTATGGAACAAGGCTTGGAAACGCTAATGTTAGCATGCTTAAAAAGACAACGCCAACAAGTTGATGTTTTCCATATTGACCATCTTTAGTTTTGCAAGTTAGCATGCTAATATTTGCTTGTCATTAATAAAAAGAAACAGCTGAATCAGCTAGTAATGTTTTTTTACAACTACATGACAGTTTACATAAATCTCACTGAGGACTGGATCAATCAATTATGAAAATGTAAAACTATTAGAAAAGGTATTTTTGAACTAGGGAAGCTTCTTGCTTGTCAGCAAGTTATATCTACAAACATAATATTTTCAGATATGAACATTATGAATGATCATTTATAGATCTGATACATGTTAAATAACCTCTGTCAGTCACCGAAGGTAGAATTTCAAAAGGTTTCCATAAATCTTTCATCCTGAGCAAGCAAACAGCTTGAACCATCCTTGAAGGTTGTAATGAGCAAGCTGTGCAGTGAACTTTGACCCAACCAGAAGGCTCACTTTCTTTCTTCTACTCTGTTTGTTATGCACAATAGTGCAAACACAACCACATCCTAGACCACCTCACATTTGCACACACAAATAAAAACACACACTTTCATACTTATACCCCACCCTGAGGGGGTTTTCCACAGTGGGTATTTACATTACAAGCTGAAGGACAGTGGTGGTCTGTTGTCAGGGAAATGTGCCTGTCACCAGGAAATAGTCTTATTTACAGCAACACACAGAGAACAGTTAATACTGACTGAGGCAGGAGGGATTTTTTTTGTCTTTTACCTGTGCACATGCTGGTAACTACCCTCCTGCTGCTGCATGAGTAACATTTGAGAGATCAAAGAGTTGGGTGACCTTAACACCTATTGCGAGCTTTTACCTGGACAACCAATACATGACATGGTAGTGTTTAGTTTGAGTCGCCTCAGAGAATAACATGAATCACTTCACTGGTCAGTCATAGCAGCACATCCAGGTTTTTCCCTTATCCAGTCAAATATCACAAGATCTACTTGATTGCCTGGCACAAATCCATTCTAGATGTTTTTGTTTCCATTTTTGCATCACCACAAGGTCTGTACATGTGGGTCAAATTATTATGTTTACTGTATGCTGACAACCCAGTGTGGTAGTTTTATTGGCCTCTAATCAATGACAAAGATAGGGTCGGAAAAATAAATATGTCCGATTCTTTCAAAAGCACCCAAGCCAAGTCTTTGGTTATGGCAGGTAGGGTGATTTAGAACCGATGAGGTGTCACTGTTTGATCCGAGGTGGGAAGGGAGGAAAATGAATAAACCAGACCGAAAATCTCCAGCCTTGCCATGTTGCTCCCAGGAGAGCAACCAAGCAAAAGGAATATGTGATAAAAACAGAGAAGAGACACAGGCAGAGAAACTTTTGGTTTTGAATTATTGAAACATTCTGAGGTTGTAGTGTGTGCCTAACACTGTATTTATGCACAAAGCTCTCATGAATAAATGTGTATGAGGGTTTGTGGTAACTCATGGGCTGATACTGGAGTTACCAATGTGCCTGATTAAGACAAATCCCAAAACCTTCATAGCTCAGGAATGCCTTTAATTTTTCACCATATGCATGCAGCTCATGAATGACAAGATGAAGTTAATAACAGTCAGTTTGGTCAAAGCGTTCATTTCTGCTGCTTTGAGTCGGATTTCTGAGGTAGTGTGGCCTTCACACAGTGCCACATGGAGAGTAATTGAAATTGGTGTTGAGTCTGTGGTATCCATGGCAACCGCCCCATATTTAAAGGGAGGGATTCTCTGCTAGCATTGTGTGCAGACTGTGTAAATGTGCCCAGTTGGGTGAAGCAAGTCTGGCGCGTTTCACTTTCATGTCCTAGATCAGAGCCATGCTAATGCTACTCTGAGCAGTATTAGCAGCACTCAGCTCAAGCTCGCTTTTAATTGTGAAGCGTCCATAGCAACTGGTGATTGCGTATGCCAGAGAGTGTTGCCAAAACCAGCAGGCCAATAAACCAGAGAGATTATAAATGGTATGAAATAAAATCTTTCGTCCTTTATGGTGATTTTTCAGAGGGAAATTTAAAAATAAATAAATAAATGTGCAAAAACAAAAAAGATAATGAATATTTAAACTGTTTTTTTGTTTTGCTTTTTACAAATAGTGATAAACTGCAATGAGTGATTTTTTTTTAAAAGAACACATCCATTTTGCCAAACTACACCACATCATTGAATTAAATGTGAACTGTTAATGACAAAGTAAATGGGATAAGCCAGTGAAGACAGAAAAAGGTCCACCTTTAAAAGAGAAATCTGACTTTAACCAGTACGAAGGAACTGCTCCCATAAATAACTTCTCTGTAGGCATGTAAAGCCAGGAGAGAGGGTTTATGGGTGTTTATAAATGTCTTGATGTGATACACACCAAATGACCTGTTCTGTAAATCACACACTCAGGATCCCATGCTTTAACTAAAGACAGTTTGTGGTTCTAATGCTTCAAATTCACAGGGCCTGTCCTCACATGAAGACTTTATAGCCCTCCTAATAACAATAATAATTTACAGCTTGTGACTTTTAGAGCTGATGTGTCTCTCTCATAAACAGCTATTATTCACCACGCTGTCACCTCAGCAACCTGCCAAATATTCGACCTGACCGTGAGCAGACACGTCCAAGAGCATGCTCGTGCTCTAATGTGCATATTTATCACTAAGATCAAGAGAAACCTTTTGATACGGTGCTGTTATACAGTGATACACTGTTTAAAAATCATATATTTTATATGCAAACCCAAAGTGCTTTACAACATAGTATGCATCTGTGCAGACCTCCGTCCATTAATAAATATGAAATGCTTAATTTGTTGCACTATATCAACACATACAAACAAATAACATCTTGTTTGTATGTCATCTTGATTTTCTGTTGTGTTTGGAGACCTTATGACACCTCCAGTTGAACCAGTTCAGTGCCTTTCTATTTTTGCTAGAATAGAAAATTCATTTATGGATGTATTCACTGATTAGTTTTGTTTAGCTTAAAAGGGGTTCAGGTAAGACTCACATAGTATAATGCATACAATAAAACACAGAGTAACATAGGGGATTTGGTTATTCTTAGTTAATGTTTCAATCTAATAGTTAACTGTTTATTTCTAAGAACGCTGACAGAGGACAACTGCTCCTTAACATGTGAAACAAACTGTAGGTTACTTATGTCTCCTCAAGGGTCTGAGGGTTAAAGGATCATGTCCATGACTGAGCTGCATGAATGTTGGGCCACCTGTTCTTGTCTGCAGGCTTAGTTGTTCATCTGTTCTGAACTTAGGCCATTGCTGTGTCAACAGTGTGTTGTCACCTTTTCGTTTTCTCAGTGCTGAAACATTTTTCTTTCACCCAGATGACACTGGCATTCGGATTCATTTAAATCTATTGAAGCAGTAAGTTGCTGATAACTACAAAAGTATTTCTTTGGTTAGTCACAATACGTAATCCATATCATGTCTGAGCATGTTTAGCCAGTTTGCTCGGCTAGTGCATCAAACAGTGCAAAACCAGCTTCCACTCCGTCACATTTTGGAAGCTGCTACTTGCATAAATGGCATAAAGAGTGATGTCTCGGAAATAGGATTTTTTTTTGCACAAAGCGATGTGGTTTCAGTCGAGCTTAAGACACAGCATGGACATGAATTTGTATTCGATGACCACAAAAACATTTGGTGGAAATTTTGAGATTTAGAGGAATATCTTTGACATGAATTATCTGAAAACAGAGAAGACCATTCTTGGCATGCTGGTAAAGCTCAAAAGATAACGGTAACAAAAAGCAGACCAGATGACAACTTGACAAAAACTGAGGGAGAACACACAGACTAAATATAAACGTCGAGCAAAGGGAAAATAAAGCTCGGGTAAACTCGAAGCATCTAGAGCTTCAGTAACTAGAGCGTCAGTAAAGAACACACAATACCAGACTAACCATGAAAAAATAAAGCTGAAACAGATGAAATTGAAACAGGAACCAAGAAAAATGTTGCGGAGCCAACAGTGAGATGCAGAAAAGGGAAATACAGTACATGAGTCGCAGGAAGGATAAGGAAGACACTTGGAGAATATATGTATAAAAGAAGGCTTATATATAAAAAAAATAAAGATGAAAAAAAGACCATGACATTTCTAGCTTATAGCAAGGTTAATGTGCAACTGAAGATTGGGTTTATAGGTGGAGGAGGTCTCTTGAGGCTCCGATAACTATTTACCACCTGTTCCCCAGAGCCGCAGATCTTGGCATTTGATAGCAGCTCAATCAACATGGTACTGCTGGTATTTGGCAGCATTATCAAATGACAGATAATCACCTCATTGTCCTGCAACCATGTCTTGCCACCACTCAATGCCAGAGCTGGGCTGGAATCAGCCAACCGGCAGTGACCCTTAATGAAATACTGTATTCCAGCATCTCTGCTAATACAGCCAGGTATCTCATTAGCTGTTGAGTTGTGTGGTATTTGGAGCAGGTGGGTAGCCTTGCTGCAGATGCTGAGTGACATCCCCTTTTATCTTGGCGTCATTGGGTCTCAGTCTCACACAGAGAGAGTTGCAGAAAAAGGGAGACAGAGAGTCACTCATATCTCAGCGACACCGGTGGCAGATGTCATCTTGGCGACCAACGGCTTTCTCCCCGTCAACATATAAAAGCCAGACATTTATGCATGTATGTCATTTTTGCTGAAACAGAGATATGCATGGTGTGTTTTTGGTTGGAAGAGATCAACTCTACACACACGTAAGAAAACATTGATGTAACTGATTTATGGACGTGCTAAAATGCTGCTTGTCAGGGTCATTGCCTCTGCACACATTCACTCACAGATAGACATGTTTTCCCACACACTGACCTCGTTGCTGGCTCACATGTTACATGCTACAGTGTTTTTGTCTACAATGTGTTTGTGAAGACAGCTGCGGACCAGCAGCGGCTCCATTATGACATACAGCAAGACAAGAGCATGGAGGAGTGACAAAGAGACCCACACAGTTAAATTTTTTTATTTAGGAAAATAATGTATGGACTTTTGTACTAGTCGGACAGCACGGTGGCACGGAGGTTAGCACTGTCCCTTCACAGCAAGAAAGGCCTGAGTTCAAATCCACCATCAGGCCGGGGTCTTTCTGTGTGGAGTTCGGATGTTCTCCTCGTGTTTGCGGGGTACCTCAGCTTCCTCCCAAAGATGTCCAGTTAGTGGGGATAGGTTAATTGGAAGCTCTAAATTACCCATAGGTGTGAATGTGAATAGTTGTCTGTGTCTATGTGTTAGACTGGTGACATGTCCAGAGTGTCTCATGCCTCTTGCCCTAAGACAGCTGGGTTTGTAATATCAGTATTTTTTTTATGTCCTTAAATTAAGAAAAGTATGCTTTTTGAAATGTCTTTAAATGTGATATTGTAAATTTAACGTTCTGTGTTGCCCTTTAAAGCAGCTAGCAGGGCTGAGAGGAATGTTTTATGATATGTAAATGAGTGGAAAGAACCATTAAATACAGGGATGAATTTAATAAAAGACAATTCTTGAAATGCTGTCTGGAAAAGATTGTTCTGGTGGACAGCAAGTGTGATTTTGATCACCAACACAAAGAAAGGTGGGTAGTCTAAAAAACACACAGCTCACACACAGAGTCCTGTATTAAGGTTACTATGTTATAAAAAAAAAAAAGGTAACCCTGGAATTTCTCAATTTTCATGATTTTCAAGCTATAGTGTGTTATAAATATATTTCTCAATATAAAATCTGTGGTGTTAACAATAAGATTTGAGGGGTGGTGGGTCATAGCAGGTAATCTGAGGCCAGACCAGATACCTCTTTCTGACCTCTCTGGCCTTTCTCTTCAGGTTGCTCTGTAATTACTTTGACCTGCAAAGACTGCCTGGCTCTATCCTTCATACTTCAAAAGACAGCATCTCTCACACATTTACTCTGGAGATGAGTACAGCTGTTACAATATCATCTGAAGAGAACAAATTCCTAGTGTAGCTAGCTACATCAATACACGGGTGTGGATGAACACTGTCCTAAAGCAAGGATGTTGATTTAAATTACAACCATTGTGTTGTTTATGTTATTGTTATGTTACAGCTTTCTTCATGCGCATGTTCTTTAGTCCTACTGATGATTTGCTTTGGTCTTCATTATAACAATATAGTGAAATGAAACATTTCAGCCTGGGGTTTGTTTGAGTGTTATGTCAATAAATATAGAGCTTCTGTGTCTTTTCTCTGTATTTCAGACTCTCAAAGCATATTTTTGGCCCGTGGTGATTTTTGAAGTGAAAGCATTAACTTTAACTCATCCAACATGTCAATTAAATAGAAACCATAGTACATCCAGCTACAGAATAAATCAGTGAAGAGCAATCTATTGTTTCTCATCCAGGTCGTGCTGTTTCAATTTGCTTTTTCTGGCCATAATGTTAGTAGAGAGACCATCCTTGTCTTAAAGTAACAAAAAAGCATGTATTTATCTTATATTTATTATCTGCATAAGCATGAGTATATATGAAAAATGATCTTGTTTAGACATGAAGAAACTCAAAAGGCAGATTGCTGAATGTGCTGAATTTGGTCAGAGCTTTTTCCTTCTTCACTTTCCCGTCTTCCTCAGCTGGTTGTTTACCTGCACAAGCTCAGTCCTTGTCTACTTTCACTTATGGCAGCCTATTATCACCAGGCTTAGTGTGAGCCTTGTCCAAAGGAGAAAGGATTATAAAATAATTTATTCAAAGGAGCAAGCTGATGTCATCTAAAATTACTTGTTATGGAGACTGTACGAACTAATGCTACTGTATTGACATCATTTATCCCCCCCTATTCCTGGATGCAATTAAAATCCACACTTGTTCCACAAAGTTAGATGCGCAGGATACTGTGGTGACAGCTGTAAGCATTTTTCAGCAATGCGTCCCATGCACTGAAATAATGTGGACTATTAGCCTATCAAAGATGGTATCTTCCTGAAAGAAAACCGCTTTTCTTTGTTGTTGTAACTCTTCAGCTTAAATGCCAGGTGTCATTCTTCAGAAAAGCATTGTGGTGACCTTCCTTGTAATTTGTAGTGACCTTACTTTGAACTCAGCTTGAAAACATCATCAAATACAGATGTGCAGGTCAACAAAAACTACTAGGCAAAGTGTAAAGCGAGTTATAGTGTGTTGAAGAGATATGACATAATGGGATAGGAGAGGGACCAGTGTGGCTGGGTTGATAGGATCTCGGTTTATAATTCACCAGTGGACAATATCGCTATGACCTCTGACTAAATAAATAAATAAGAAGGAATAAGGCCATGGTTCCTGTCAACTTAAAGGTCAGTTGACTCAAGAGAATTTGAAACAGGTAAAGGGAGGTGTCTTGTTTTTAGCTTGTGACAACATTTCCCCAGTGCTTTGGATGACACACAGTGAAGTCTGTGTTCCTTCATCACAATGAGGGATGAAACTGTTTATTTTGCTTAAGTCACACATAAAATGTTCCTGTTGAAGGAACAGTACTATAAATATCCCCTAACAAATGCCTCGCTTTGTCCTGTTTGAGTTGTGTTTGCAGCTTTCTAAAGATAATTTAATTTTGCATTTTTAAGATTTACATCTTATTTATAAAAGCAGTGGCAGTGACAGTAAGGAGGGTCAGTTTGAATCAAAAGTTTGAGGTCACAGATAGAGTTATTAAAGTTTTATAAACTGTAATTAGTTTTTATTTTTAGTTCATTTTGATTATTTGCTTTTAATTCGTTTTCATTTCAATAAGTTTCCAGAGTGAGTTTGCTTGTTTCAATTTAGTTTTTATTAGTTTTACTCTTAATTTTAGTTTAGTTATTATTGGATGTAGGGCATATGCCAGAGTCAAGATTTAGGAAAATCTGTTTTACAATAAAAACACAAACTTTTCGAAAGCACTTGACTCACACTCTCGTAGATTAGCGGTCTCCAACCTTTTTTGCGCCACTGACCGGTTTCTGTCCGACAATATTTTCACGGATCGGCCTTTAAGGTGTCGCGGATTAATACAACAAAATAAAACCAGTAACGGTACCCCACCCCCCCACCCCCACCCCCAAAAAAATCATTCATAACACACGGGAAAGGACCCAGCGAAACCAAGTTAGCGATAAAAACGCTAAAAAAATGATGCTAAAAATGACAAAAACCCTGAAAACCATGAATTTCACACCCGAGCCTCAACTTTTGCGGCCCGGTACCAAATTACTCACGGACCGGCCCGGGGGTTAGGGACCGCTGTCATAGATATCCAAAATCTCTATAAATCTATCAAGCCTGTTACGGAAAGTTTTTTTTTTTTTTTTGTTATTTTTAGTTAATTATAATAACCTTGATCAAAGGCGCACAAGTAAAAGGAGTCAGAGCAGGATTTTACAGAGCAATCTGAAAATAGCAGCAGTGCAGAGGTGCACAAGAGGATGACCTTGAAGGGGTGGACAGCCAAAGTGAAATCAGGTATGTTGCTTGATTTTCATTAATTGAGTCTTTTATGCCCTGTACCTATGGATCAAACAGTTTATGAGTTGTTGTTGACTGAATACTGGACAATTTTATTAACATGCTCAATATCTTGACTCACACTATACAGTGGAGCTTACACTGTATTGAACTGAACTTTAATTGAAAAAATCAGCTTCTGTATCTGATCGATAAAACCATATTTGTTTGTGAGTGCTCAGCATATTGTAATGCAAAGAAAAGCATAGGAATTTTGGGGAACAGCAGTTCCAGCAAGGCTAAAACCCAAACAACATAATTTAAACACCATACATAGATCAAAATTAGAACTAAAGTACTTGAAGTGAACCATTATTCTTTCTTGAAATAAAGGCTTTTAGCGAAGTAATCTGATGCCCATATCCACATATCTCAATTAACCCTTCTCTCTAAATCTTTACTGATAGAGGTGGATTTATTATCCCGCTTTCCCCCCAAGGAATTAGAAACAGATGTAGGGAAGCATAACTGTTGGCGAAACAGCACGGCTTGATTAAGGAAAAGGGATGAATGACAAATCTATAAATAGATACTTTGCATTCAGAGTCACTCACGAATGAAATAAAAGGTGGAGGATAGGCATCGCTGGGTGATTTGGAGCAGAGGTCCAACTATTCTACGCCAGCAGGGGCTTAATGGGGGATTTTTAAAGAAGTGAACTTTGAGAAAGGTGCCAGGTCACAATGAGGGAACGAGCAGAAAAACAGCCTTGACAGTGAAGGCCTGACCTAGCATTTAGATGAGTTAGCCTCCACGTCCTTTCATCAGGGTGCGAGCGTGAATTCCACACTGTGTGACTGGAAAGAAAGAAGAGCCAAAGCAGGTCTCGGTGTTTAATGTTGACAGAAAAGGTGACCACTTTTTTTTTTTTAGTTCATCATATTACAGTGCAGCGGATATCTGCCTTTTTAGACACTGACCTTTGGCTGCAGCCTGTAGAGTTAAACTCAGTAGATGTAGAGCAGAGCGGAGCTGATTTTAGTGTAAGCTGGTGGCAGCTGAATGTGCCGTGACAGGCCTTGGTTCCTGTTCCTTCTAAAGACTTGTCAGACCCATGGGTCTGGGTCTGGCTAATGCATTCTCACCCACTCACACAAATGCACAAACAGAGAAAACACACATGTACACAAAGACCTTTTCACTCTCTCTGTGGAAATAAAATCATTCACCATACTCTTCAAATTAAAAAATCTCCATGTCTCCTATGCAACCTCAGAGATATTTACCAAAGAATTACATATATGGTGCTGTGCTAAATAATGCATATTTCAATCACAGATAAAGTAATGACATTCCCAGAGCAAACAGAAAATAAGGTGTCTGAGTTTGCTCACAAGTGTGTGAAGGTTATTCCCGGAACAGAACTGACTGAAAAGTGAGTAAATGCTCCTAGTTTGCCGAGATGAGTCTCTATGACTCAGGTGAAGTTGCAAAACTCCAAACTGGGAGTACAGGGTTTTAGCTATCACAACCGCCATCTCTCCAACAATCTTATCAGTCAGGCGTGCTCTGAAAGCAAAACAACTCAAGACTAAATCCAACTCACGCTACTATATTTATGATGCTTGGCATGCAAAGTTCAATTACCTCCACTGGAGCACATTCCTAATGATCTGGATGGATTCTTATTCTAAAAATATTGTAAGTTTTGTACTCTCTGATCATAGATAATTTTGCTATAATCTGAGGTGGGTGGTCTTTGCAGGTGTACAAATGTCCATCTGTTGTGAGTTAATTTGAGCTAATTTATCCAATTTAACATTATTAAATAATAGAACTCACGGGGATGAAAACCAATCCACATGCCCCAACCTGCAAAAACAACACAAATATGTTCAGTGATGCAGGTTTTTGAGTACCTGCATCCTCCAACATATCTTTAATGGTGACAAAGTGACAAACGCAGTGAAAAGAAGGTAGAAAATGGCTTAATAAATGCAGCTTAGGCTGCGGCATGCAGTTTTTTACAGTGTCATGAGGCTGATGATTTCAGTATCAAATTTTGCCAATGTGTTCTTCTTTTGCTCTTGATACCCAAAGGCTGCTCAGACAGAAATTGTGAACACTACTCAAATGGTAAGTGGACTACAAAAAGAAGCACAGGGCTTTTGTCTCGCTGCTTTCTTGCATGATGTAATTCGCAGGCAGGTAGAATCTAGACAAACAAAGCTGCGTGTGTGTTACTGGCTGGTCTTGTGTTACCACCTTTCACAATTCCAGCTACCTGTAGTGGCGACATCATTCCCTATTACCTTAGCCATGTCTACAGTTGTACACAGCCAAGCCATAGAAGAAAACTCAGTGGCTGGCAGCATGCTCTGTGCTCACATTGCTCAACTTACCAGTGTAAGACAGTCAAAACAATTCAAACATGCTAGGCATCATCACTGATTCAGTGTGGGTTTTTGTGCCTCACGAGATACACAATTAACTCTTGCGCACAACGCCACTCACTCATTCACTCACCCGTTTTCACTCTAGTACACAACTTTAAAATTAATCATTAATTATTATTAATTTCTTGCTCCACGGGGGACGAGACTTTTTTTTTTGTATACTTCATACTTATTCAAGCATGTATACACACTGTTTCTTGCACAGGGTGCAAATGAATACTGCCCTAGCATACATTATAAACCATAGATGTCCAAAAATGGACATTATCCCAAGGTTTTTACCTTTCATCTGTATGGTGGGCTGCACCAGCAAAGAATCTAACTACTCTTATGCACTGTAAGTTGCCACTGCTTCATTGCACAGTAAACTGAAGACAGGCTTCTGCAAAAGCAGACTTTCCTGGCACTTGAGCATCACCAAATGTGAATGTTTGTACAACGTCTGCTTAAAGCAAATAAGCAACCTACTCCATGTCTGAGGTCTGCACGATATCAAAACACTGCGATTTGAGCTTGTGTGAGTAAATGAACAAAGCACAGCTCCATCTGAGCAGGCCTCCCGCGTGACCACTTGGTGTTTACACCCTTCATGCCCCGTTAATTACCTGCATGTCTCCAGAGTCGTCAGTTATATCCCTCGTGATAACTGGCATTAAACAACCATATTTCATAAATTGATCTTATCATTTAATCACCTTAATTGCCTGTATTGCTTTGAGGATTACCTGCCTTGTTCACAGCGAGCCTTAATCTCTGGACTTCAAAACAAAAAACAGACATATGTAAAACAATGCCTGACATAAAAGAGGGGAGGCTTCTCCCCCACTGTGGGTCGAGGCATCTTTACACAAGTCCTCCGCACGGAATACCAAGTGGCTGCTGGGAAAACCTTTGTTGTGCCATGATAGGGAATAGGGGTATTTGACTTAGATCTTCATGATTGCTTGTGGGCTGTGGCTACACACCATTTGCAGCAGCTCTCAATCGCTTTCTGCTGTGGAATGCATGGATCAGCATTGCTTTCAGCACAAGCATTATTAATTTCCTAGCCGAGCATACAGTATACCACCAGTGTTGTTATATACTCTAAAATTAAACTTCGTTATACTGAAAATAGTGCTGTATCTTTACAGCTCTTTTAGATCATCCTTAATTGTTATGTCAGACTGCCTGTGTATTCTTCTATGAGTTCCTAGGCTTATGTACTACGACTGATCCCAACTTTTTAGTCACACAAGGAACCAGTGCTCATCATTACTGTTAGAATGTCGAGGTGCCCACAGATAGATATGTCTCATATTCTTTTTGTTTAGACGGTTTTACACTTATCACTTGCACATGCAGCCCTGTTTGACTAAAGCACTCTTACACAGATTTCAGGCCTCACATATCCACAGAGCTTCTCCGTTATCTGGCTCAGAAGCTAACTGTATGTCAGTCAGATGGGGTCATGTGACCGCAAGGGTTTTTGCCACATAGTACATCATCTTCACAGCACCCTTTTTTGTTTTGTTTCAGTACATCTGCTTTTCATCAGACAGCTGTTCAAGCTTGATTTTTTCACAGAGTTTCATAGTATCAGGTCACCATTCAACATTTGCAAACGGTGCTTAACAGATTATCAGGTGAAAATAAAAGTCGTATGCGGATGATTGAAAAAGTGTGGTTCATGGCAAACTGCTGATGAAGTAGTGTTTTTGAACATGAAAAAAATAGGAAAATATCCATGCTGAACATTTCCAGTACAACATGTAATGGAAGCTGGGGATGTTACATGTCTGCTTCTTATTTCCTACTAATACTGTGCATATAGTATTTATAGCTTTAGTGCCATGCATCAATCATTGTAAGCTCAGAACATTTTATGACAGGAAAAACACTGAATGTTTGAAGCGCGCAGACTCATTTTTGTAGGGTCTTTACCATTCAACATAAAGCAACTTGAAGAAAGTGTTGTTGTGATTTGGCGCTATCTAATAAAACAGAATTGAATTTAATTGGATTTGAATCTATAGCAATTATCACACTCTATAAATACAGGGCTATCCCAGGCCACCCAGGTTTATTGAGTTGCATGTAAGTAACACCACGCAATTTACACAAATGTGCATGTTTTTATTTTTGTCTGTTTTCTTTTGAGAACTTTTGTCTTTGTAAAACATGAAGTAGTTTATTTCTGGGGGGTAGGATGGGTGGGGGGTGATAACACCTCCATGCATTATTGGGGTCGTTACTCAAAACAATATGAATTACGCATTACTCATTACTGTAGCGGACGACCGACGCCTTCAGGTGGGTGCTATGTAGTGGGCCAAGGGGAGGGGCCACTAGCCGAAAGAATCATGGGACTGTTCGTGCTGAAGTTCATGTGTTAAGTTACAGTATTATAACAGCTATTCCAGTTATCTCATGTTGATTTCTCCTTGTTATTGTTAATTTATAAGAAAATTGTAGCTGTTTGTTCTGTATTGCTAGCAATGGTCACCACGAATGAGACTGCTGTACCACTGTTTGTATTTTGGAGTGTTATGCTAATAAAGCTGCATTCCTGTAGCCGAACAGTGTATGGAACACAGGAACTGAAGTCAGAATAGAGATCTCTGTCTCCTTCTTATGCTTAAGCTTGCCACATTACTTTTTTTAGAGTACTTAATTAGTCCCCAAAAATAGTAATTTGTTACACTACTCATTGGTTTTGCATTACATTGTAACACGACCTGAAATGCACATGATTACAAGTTAATAATATAAACATTAGGATCAAATTCCTGTACTAATGGCACACATGTTTAAATTTGAACACAAAGCTGACAACACAAAGTAAAGCTTAAAACCAGCCTGAAGATACTTCAAAGTGATTTAAATTCTAGTGTAGAAATATGTGTATGTACAAATGGAGGCTACAATGCTATGAACATTACTGTTCATCATTGCCTTTGTTACCTGTTGAAGATTCGACTCTGGCTTTTGGGTTTAGGTTGGGATATGCTCACTCTAGGTCATAGGTGTCAAACTCTGGCCCGCGGGCCAAATTTGGCCCGCAGCCTAATTACATTTGGCCCGCGAAGCCATACCAAATTACTATTAGAGCTAGCCTACTGGTATTATACAGCTAATATATACAGTATATTGTTTAGTATTAAGCTTTGCTTGTTCCATATTCAGTTTTTCAGCAAAACGTGTTTGAGTCCATTAGAAAAGATTCATTCTTATATCTGGAGGAAGATTTTTTTTTTCAATAAATATTAATGTTAGCCCGCGACTTTGTTCCAGTTTTGAAATTTGGCCCACTGTGTACATAACAGACAAGTCTGGCCCGGATCTGTTGTCAAGCCAGCACTCCTGGCTGACTTCTGGCATGGTAAGTGGTATGTCATCCAGATATAGGCCAGGCCTGGCATAGATGGCACCGTTTATGTGATGGCATGTCACATCTGGCCCGATTGTGGTTTGGTTTATGTGGCCCAGGCATAGAAAAAAGGTCTGGCCCAGATCCGGCGTCAAGCTGGCACTTCAGACTGACTGGTGTCATGGTACAGTGTATGTCAACCAGATGTGGGCCAGGTTTGGCAATGATGGCACTCTTTATGTTCCTATTTTCCTATTTTAATTAGAAGACCCAAATGTTGTGTTGCAATACTGTGCAGGTTTGCCAGGTTTGTGTGTGTACATTTTATCCAAAACCTGGTGAGGGTTTACTCGTCTTTGCCAGTGGGAGGCTGTAGCTCCGGCGGTAGAGCAGGTCACCTACTGATCGGAAGGTTAGTGGTTCGATCCCTGGCTCCTCCAATCTGCATGTCAAGAGTGTGAATGTGTATGAATGTAGTTAGGAAGCACTTAGTTTAGAGAAAGTGTGAGATTGGGTAAATTTGGCATGTTGTATAGAGTAATCTGGGATAGTAGAAAAGCGCTATATAAGAATCAGTCCATTCACTGTCTGAACAGAGTTGCTTTTGCACTATCATGTTCCGGCACATATTGTTATTACATAGTTTGATGAAGGTACACATTAGGCTGACATCTGGGGCCAGAGCTAAAACTGTTCTGGGCCAGCACAAGGCCAGCAGTGTGTCTGCAACTGGCCCGTGGCTGCACACAACTTACACATGGCCCACATACAGCAAAGAATGACGGCCCTTTGGTGACCCAGATTAGGTTTGCCAGAGGTAGTCCACACATGGGCCAGCACAGGACCCCCAGTATGTCTGCAACTGCCCTTGTGCAGTATATCAGTATCCTGGCACATGAAATGCATAGTTTCAATTCTCAAAGCAGATAGTAACTAATCTCTCAGGCCATTATTGACTGAGACCAAAATAGTGACGTTTCTTTTCCAATAACAGCAGAGTGTAATACATCACATACTATCTAGACGTGATAGTCTTAAAACAATAGGTCAGCCCATCCAAGTTTCATTCTGATCATCCAATTTCATTTCACAAGTCTATTTAGGGGCACCAGCTGTAGCCACATCATTGGCCCTTACAACAAACAGCAGTGATAGCGTAGTACTGATAAATCCACCAGTGATAGCAAACAGTGAACCCTACACCCTTAATTGTTGTCTGGATGTGGAAAGCCAGGGAACATGTTTGACTGACCTTTCCCATCATTAATCACGCTGTCCAGCCATGACCATGCGTGTGTTCTCATTACATGCTAATGAGATATGAGTAATCCAAATGGTCATTCCTGTCCAGTCCTTGCTGGTTAACACTACTGCTTTTGACTCAGTTATGTCGTCCTGGATAAATGTTGGCTATGTGCTTGTTTTTATTTTGGATATATATTAAAGAGGTCAGCTACGAACCTCTAAATAACTTCAAAATATTTATATTATTATGGTCAAAAGTACACAGTCTGGTATGTTTAACCTGGTCCAGAAGCCCATAGACCAGCAAGGTCTACCACCAGGTCCCATTTCTTTTGGAGTATTTTCAAACTACCATACTTGGAAACCAACAGATGAACCCTCCCTCCTTACAACGTTGCATCTGCCCTTGGGCCATCATTGACAGGATACCCACCATCCAGTGTAATATGAGAGGTTTCAACTTGGCCACGGGAGAAAAAGCTTGAGCGGTGGGCTATAAGAGGCTTCAGACGTCACCTAATGGGGGACTTCATGCAGGGAAAGACAGACAAGTGAGAGAGAAGACGCCACGAAGATCAGGGCGGCCCTTTCTGAAGACGGAGCAGCCGCTTGCCGGCAAGGAGATTGGGTTTCCCCACAACTTGTTGCCTGGTGCTAAATAAACCACTGGCATGTAGTTTGGAGACACCCTACACCATGGCTGAAAGGGTTCCTTACCAAGAGTTGTTCCCGGTACCCACTTTCTGACCATCCTTGTGCCCTTTTAACCCCTTGGTTCCCTTTTCTCTTTGAGACCTATCATTCTGTCTTGCCCAGTGCCGCTGACATGTTTGACCTGCCAACAATGACTTGCTAACTGCAATGTCATGGTCATTAACAAGGATGCAGATAAGTAATAGGGAAAATATGAAAGAATGAACTTTGCAGATTTGCTGAGAAAACACATCAGCCATTGCAATCCAGTACTCATAAGCAAAATTAAAGCAAATGTTCTGCCTGTTGCATATGAGGAAACTACTGACCCTCCTCCCTTTTATGTCACTCTGCTTCAGGACTCAAGGCCAGCTGAAGACAACACATTGAAAGGTGCCTTGGATTTTCCTTATTCTGAACACCAAAGATATTTTTCTCATTCTTTACCGAAACCATTTTACAGGGAAAAGGTCTGGCCAGTCCTACAGACCTCACTAACTGGCTTCCGTAACACAAAGGGAATTTATCATTAAAGAAGCGATCAATATCTCTCACCCCCTCCAATAGCAAAGCCCGGTGCCGAGCTCCAAGAGGCGAATGTGGGGTGCCAGAGGAGCTAATTAGAGAGTGAACGTCGGCTATCTTGTTAGCCCACATCCAGCTGTGGGAATGGTGCTAATGAGACGAGCTGTACCAACATAGACAGGCTGTTATTGCAACATGGAAGATCACTGCACTTCCTAATCTCATATGCTTGTATAATCATTCAAATAATGCATAATTAATGCTTTTATTCCCTTCTGGAGATACACGTTGGGAAGCAGAGGAGTGTTTTTTTTGCCGGCTACATGGACACAACACGCAAATCATGTCTAACACCATGTAGGCATGTCAGAAACACTCCAAACATTCATAAGGCATGCAGAAGGATCATCTCAGAAACATTCACGGAAGCCTATGTTTGCATATATAAATGCTCACAGTACACATTTACATGTGATAAAACCAGCATCGCTGGCTTGTTTTATCTTGTCTTATCATTAACTTTGCAATGCGTTTATGCTGGTAACTAGCAGAAACACAGCAAGCGCTCAATTCAAAACTTCCACATGTTGAAAGGTACCTCTTTTGCTGATTAATCTAGTAATTACCAATTAGCTTTGGTAATGACTTGCATCCAGGCAGACTTCAGTGCAGCGTGCCTGTTTTATCTTCATTAGAAAGAAGGAGGCTGAGAGCAGTGAGGCACATTTTTACACCCCCCCTCTCCTGGGATATTACTTGGCAGCAGGTCAGGTTTCATATCATACTAAAAGTAAATCTTCTTTTTTTTTCCCTTTTCTTGTATGTATTGCACATATTTCTTGAAAACTCTCCTGGGAGATATTAAATAAAGCACTTTTTTTAAACTTTCCAAAGCCTTTTCCTTTCATTCATTAAAAAATCCTTGTAAGCATGACATTAGCTGTTCAAATCAGCCTAATCAGCTCAAAGATTTATATCATAAAGAGTTTATCACTACATCTCACCCCACTCAGCACTCAGCAGGGACCTCTGTAATGTGAAATCACTATAGGGGGCACTATGAAAGTACTTATCAGAAGCATAATGCTCTCTTCACTTAGTCTCCTCCGGCTGTGGGCTTCAGCTCAGAGCATGTTCTGCCAGTTCTGAAATCAGCCCTAATGGCTGCCTCCCATAGTTTGGGTTTAGACTTCCTCCGAGCCTTTTCTACAAAATTGGACCGTGCTGCATAACAACAGTGCGTTTTCAACACGACCTCTGAGACTGAAAACACCGGGCTAATTCAGAGGCCAGAATCTGCTGCTCTGTCAGCGTCGCCATCGACTGTGCACCTCCCTCAGTTTCATAGGCTCCTCACCAGGGTAAATATTTACTAATGTGCACTCAGTAACATCTGTTGTGGTTTGGGCTGAAGCAGCACAGCAGAGCAGTGGAGATGAAGCTCATCCTGAACTCATGGGAACGTACACAGTCTCAGGTTCCATCCGCTCATCGTGAGGCTTCAAATGCCACAAACAACTGGTCCCAGATGTATGTCATGATGAAACACAGATGAATTAAAAGCTCAGGGGATATCTTAGATTGTTTAGCCTAAGAAGTAGATAAGTGGCAGTTGGCAGGATTATTATAATGTAATATAGATCACCAGATGGGACTCGTGAAACATCTGTGGAAACAAGGCATAATCCATGTGTGAGTCAAATTTATGCAAAATTTAATTAATAAAATAATATTATTCAAAAAATAATTCCTTTTGTCAACAAATACTTCCAAATACAACAATTTGGATAAATTACAAAGAATTGCCATATTAAATATTTCCCAACTTTTATAGAAAGTATGTCAAGTACATCAAAATAAAAGCCCCACTGAACAATACCTACAGACATTTTAATATGTTTTTAAGGCAACAGGGTTGCTCGATGCCACAGCCTGATATTGACTCAACATTGTTTCAATGTTTCCTTGCTATCTGGGTTACCTGCTAAAAATTATGAGACTTTATAACAAAATATTCAAAAATATCAAATATTTATATTTTAATCTGATTCTATAAAAATAGAAAAAATGCTGGAGGTTCCTCTTTCTACTGCAATTACAAGACAGTTATAACACAAGTAATGTCTATAGCAGGTGAAAAAAACATCTAAATCCTGAAACAAATGTCTTCCAACATCAGTCTTCAGCCTGTCTTGAACTGGCATATTTAGCAGATTCTTTCAATGACCACATACATACACTTCACAGACACAAACACACGCAAACAGTCCAGCATACCCCTCAACAGGTGCATGCACACATCTTGCTAAAGGCTTTTTCATGCTCTACCCTGGGAACCTAATTCTATATATGTACATTCATGAGAACAGGGAGGTCCATTCAAATGTTAAGCTTTGATGGAGTGGACACATGGGACATAAGAGACTGCTGGAAGAAGAGACACCTGCTAGGATACACGCTAAGCTGTGTCCTCTTAACTCACACCAGTAAAATGTCCTGTTTCCACATAAATCACTACATAAAATAATGTGCCATAACTGCATGTGTGGGTAAAGATGAGATTTACGGTGCGAATAACAAACTAAATGGTGACAAATTCCTTAACAATGTGGTTGCAGTTACTTCTATTGCAATGCTGGATTTAATTGTTATTGGATCCCAGTGTAAAACACCTTGTTTTGCTCTGTATTTCACAGATGCACAGAATCTCGCAGTAGAGTCGTTTCAGCTGTGTGGTGGCTGAAAATACCTACTTGTCACCTTAGTAAAATAATATGTATTAGCATGGCAGGCGGGAGGCGGGGCAAAGCCAACACATATTTTAATGCTTTCTTTGTTTTTTTATTTTATCATTAATTCTGCAGTGCAGTTCTTAAATCCTGGTCAACTTTGAAACTGAAATCATGTTTAAGCTAACATCTAAGTTAGCATATAAGCTAACCTTTTAGCTAATATACTTATATGATGAGTTAGTATATTATCTAAAAGCTCTTTGTCTGTAACTGAGAAACAGCCTCACAGCAGTTTCTTACTTCCTTTGGTCTGTAACCTCCCACTTCATTTATGTAACAAATATTAAAAGCTGAACCATGTGCAACTTTTAAAAATGAAACCCTAGATAATCCAGGGATTCACTTGTCTTGCTCTTATAATGAGCAAAAACAAAATAACATTCTTTGCTTATGATGTTTAATGACTCTTAAATTGAAAATGTGGACAACATAATAAAAGGCATGTCTGGGTTTTGGTCAAAGCTGATTCATTAACCAAAGACCAATGATTCAGTGGTGGACCAGAGCAAATACAACTAAAACTCTAAGATGTGGATTTGTCAAGCCCACTGACGCATTGCTCACATACATCCTGGCTGAATACATCCATTACAGGGCAGAGATGAGCAAGAAAAACTATGGCTTACCATCAAGACAACTAACATGCATATAAATCATCGTCTCTGTTTATGTTTTAATTAACACAAAGACCAGGAAAGTTTGAGTTTCGGGTTGTGAGCAATTTTGTGTGGCTATATGGATGTTATAAAGGTCATGGTCTCTGAGGCACCCTCCTCCAACTCCTTTGGACAATACACTGTAAAAACTTCCACATAACCTAGGCGTCGTTCCCACGCTGATGTGAGCAGGGGCCCCTGGCACCAAGGACTTATAAAATGAAGCCCAGGTTGGACCCCTCCAGCAGCATGACAGACAGTGTACCAAAATGCTCTTACCACCCCCCAAACACACCAAACACAAATAAAGCCTGTGTAAGTGAGCTGTGTAGCCCCCACAGCTGCTGTGGCCATGTTTTTTTATGAGTCGTGCTATGACACTGTGCCCCGTGTGAGCCGTAATGAGCCCTCCTACCACTTCTTGCTTATTGGATCAGGTAAGGGTGGGAATGTTTTGCCTTTATTGGGTATTCTGCTTAGTGTCGAGTTACTCCACCGTTAAAGTGAACGATGTTAATTAGGTGTGGATGGTGCAGGCCGACTGCTGAACAAACCTAAAGTCAAATAAAAGACTGAAAATTGTTTTCAAGGTATACAACAGGATGATAGCTGGATTAGGAGGATTAATTATTGAAGAAAATCATAAAAATGTGGTCTCCACACTCATTCCTCTGGTATTGTATGTCACTTACAGATCTCAAGATTTAATACTATCATAACGTGTGGTTGTTGAGGGGGTTACTTACTCAAGTTGATATAACTAGAGTAGACCCATATACTATCGCTGACATGCTTATAGTAAACGGTAAACTTTAACCACATCCCTCCATACTGCATGACAGGCTTTAAAGAATGAAAAATGAGGCAGCACAATATAGAAACCAATGTGCTGGCTGACATCTATAATCTATAAAAGTCATTGTTAGCAGACACTAACGGGAATTGTATACATCTTTTGTGCTAAAGGAAGGAAAATGTTTGAACAAACTTGTTAGTCTGTGCACTGGAAGAGTTGAGGTAGGAAGCCGGAGCCTCTATTCTCCCTTGGTTCCATTAAAATCACACAAGCACAGCAAATGCCCTCCAACTTGTGGTGTAACGTTACAGTGAAGCCCATGAAACAAACCTGGCTCCACATTAACCGATGTCATATGTTTGTCGGGCGATGGGCTATTCTGTCCTGAAACATCTTAAAACCTCTACATGACTCAAAGGAAGTGCGTGAAGCCTTATAGACTGATTTGATGAGGCACTGGGAGTTAGGTCATGTGAGTTTGAGAAGTTATTGTTTGTCTCTGTCAATATGAGGTGAGCCAACAGTAAATGTGTCCTACAGGGTGAAAGTTTAAACTTTTTTAGCTTTCACTGCGTTCATATGAGTAAGGATCTCTAGACACGCTGTTAATCACTTTTATGAGGGTCAAGTAGCTGTGGCTGTGCAAAGGAGACACAGGAGGAAGTGGCTAATGACTCCATGTTTACTCATGGACACACACACACGCTCCATTCAGACCCTCTTTGCACCCCACTAACCCTGTGACATATGACAGGAACAGTTTATAGTATATTAACCTGACTTGCTGTAGACCTTTTCAGACATGGCACAGTGATACTGCTAGCCTCTTCAAGCTAGCAAAGTGATAGCATTCTTTCAGACACTGGTCACTTTTGTTTTAATGTTCGTCACGGTTTCATTTAAACGCACAAGAGTGACAGAAAAACTCACACTATGCACAAAATTTTAAAATGGATTCTAGCAAAATCGAACCAGACCTCTGAATGTTTCATTGTCTCCTCTGTCACTAATACTGGGGTAAACATTCATGTGAAACTTAATACACACCATGATTCAAAGGCTTGTATAACCACCTTTAGCAGCACTAACTTAGCTTTTTGACTTCATCGAGTCTCTCACATTGTTGTGGAGGAACTCTGGCCCACTCTTCTTATGCTGCTTCAGTTCATCGAGGTTTGCTTAATTTCATTTATGCACAGGTCTTTGTCAAGGTCCCACCACAGCAGTGGGTCTGGACCACTGCTGTGGTGGTCCAGACCCACCACAGCAGTGGTCCAGACCAATGGTCTGGACCATTGCAACACCTTCTTCCCCCTTTCTGCTGCTTTTAGGATCATTATTCTGTTGCATGACTTTAGGCCAAACTTTATGCCTCATGTAATAAATGCAAAACTAGTTCATGCATTTATTACTTCCAGGCTGGACTACTGTAATTCATTATTATCAGGATGTCCAAAAAACTCACTGAAAAGCCTTCAGCTAATCCAAAACGCTGCAGCAAGAGTACTGACAGGGACTAGAAAGAGAGAGCATATTTCTCCTGTTTTGGCTTCCCTTCATTGGCTTCCTGTTTAATCCAGAATTGAATTCAAAATCCTGCTCCTCACATACAAGGTCTTAAATAATCAGGCCCCATCTTATCTCAATGACCTTGTAGTACCATATCACCCTATTAGAGCACTTCGCTCTTGCTCTGCAGGCCTACTTGTTGTTCCTAGAGTATTTAAAAGTAGAATGGGAGGGAGAGCCTTCAGTTTTCAGGCCCCTCTTCTATGGAACCAGCTTCCAGTTTGGATTCGGGAGACAGACACTATCTCTACTTTTAAGATTAGGCTTAAAACTTTCCTTTTTGCCAAAGCATATAGTTAGGGCTGGACCAGGTGACCCTGAATCCTCCCTTAGTTATGCTGCAATAGACATAGGCTGCCGGGGGATTCCCATGATGCATTGAGTTTTTCCTTTCCAGTCACCTTTCTCACTCACTATGTGTTAACAGACCTCTCTGCATTAAATCATATCTGTTATTAATCTCTGTCTCTCTTCCACAGCATGTCTTTTATCCTGTCTTCCTTCTCTCACCCCAACCGGTCGCAGCAGATGGCCGCCCCTCCCTGAGCCTGGTTCTGCCGGAGGTTTCTTCCTGTTAAAAGGGAGTTTTTCCTTCCCACTGTTGCCAAAGTGCTTGCTCATAGGGGGTCATATGATTGTTGGGTTTTTTTCTCTGTATCTATGAAGCGCCTTGAGGCGACTTATGTTGTGATTTGGCGCTATATAAATAAAATTGAATTGAATGTATGACTATGGACTATTTTGGTATACAGAGGAGTTCAAGGTCAGCTCAACAACTAAAAGATGCCCTGGTCCTGTGCTGCAAAACAAACCCAAATCATCACCCCTCCAAAACCGTGTTTGACAGTTGGTGTGAGGTGTTTGTGCTGATGTGCTGTGGTTGGTTATCTCCAAACGCAGCACTCTGCATTATGGCCAATCATCTCTGCTTTTGTCTCATCTTTCTAAAGGACATTGTTCAAGAAATCTTGGTTGTTTTGTTTTTGCCATGTTGCCATGTTCTTTTCTGAGATAAGTTTTTTTCACACATTGATGCTCTGTAGTGCTACAGCTCTATTTCAGTGTCTTCTTTACGGATCTACAACTTGTGAAAATGCCAACATCTACCTTGTGATGGGGTGAAAGGGTTTTAAAGTCATATAACGTGGTAGACCAACACACTGCCTCACTTCTGTTTTGCAGCAGGAAATTGTCAATTATTTGAGAGTGGTTTTGTGTGTGTTTCCCAATTGCTGTGGGCAATGGATGTGCTTGGGTTAGGTTAATCAAAGGCAGGTGTATTTGATTGCACTCATACTCAACACTGTGGCTTAAGACGTAGAGCAGGGCATATTCTAATCAGAAGGTTGATGGTCTAATCCCCGGCTGCTCCAGTCTGCACGCCATTGTAAAACTGAGTGAGATATAGGGCGCTGAGTTGCCCTGAGTCATCAGGGTGTGAATGTATGAGAATATCAGATAGAAAGCACTTAGATGTAGAAAAAAAGGTGCTTGTATAGATGTGTGGGTTAATGAGACATGTTGTATAAAGCATTTTGAGTCCTATACAAGAACAAGTCTATTTACCATTTCAAACTGCAAACACTGATGCCACATTTTCCTGTTCCTCTGTGCAGGTATGTTGTGTAGATTTAAGATGATTTAGGTTTTTAAAAATTTCATAGTAGACATTCATTCATGTTTCTGTGAAGGAGCATCATTAAGTTCCAGCTGACTACTTGGACATGTTTCTGTTTTTCTGTGCAGGCCACATACAGGGTGGTCCATCAGGGAGGACAGCAACTGAAGTTTTCAGGATACTGAAGAGTTTAGCCAACCTGGGGCAAAAGCTTGCACTGACCTTAGACTTTGTGTTTTCTCACTTAAGTTTATGCATCAAATACTATACCTGGGACTATTTTGATTAGTGAAATTTGTATAATAAATTATATTTCAAAATGTAAAATAACATATAAT
>NW_005187792.1:45943-57714 GCF_000239375.1 Pundamilia nyererei | reverse complement strand
TATTTATTTATTTTTTAATAACTATCACTAGACATCATCTTTGACAGCTGAGGCTGTTGGTCAGACCTAAAATCTGTATGTTAAACTTAGAAAAAGGATGATGTCAAAGATCAAATGAAAACTGATTTTCATTCAATTTCAATTAGCTAATACAGTAAAGGCTCCCTGGACCAGTTATTATTTTTGTAAGCCTTCTCTCTGATATCAGGGACTTCCAGTTTCTAGGACCACAAATTCAGAGTGGCAAATATGGTGCCGCTGTCATGGTAAACTGAGTTGTGCTTTTGGCTAGACTGGACACGTGCAGTTTTAATGTCATGGTGCGTGCACATGTGGCACAGAAAGGTGCTTTTTATATATGAGTCGGAAATGCAACCAACCCAAATGCCTGATGGTTTGAAAAGGCGGCTATGGGGTTTGTTTTGTGTCACATAGCTGTTATTTTTTTCATCTGTCAAATCAAGAGAGGAAACACTCATTTTGACAGACATCAGGCTCATTCCTCCCATTGAAATCACTGGGAGGCACCACAGTATGCATTTTAAATCAGCAGCATTTAAAACAGGGCAAGCTGTTGGCAGGTTCTATGAGGTCACTATGAGTGACAATGTAAAGGGTAAGAGGTCAGCAGGGACTGGGTACCTTTGGCTCTTTCATTTCCTCTGGAGTGAAGTGCCAGTCCCCTCCTGCCTCCTCGTCTCAGGCCGAGAGACCCCTGATGAGACCCAGAGAGAGGTCAAGCCACAGCACTGACACAGAAACTTTCAGACAAATTCTGCACATACCAGACTGTGTGCAACCACAAATAGGGCCAGTGCACTTGGTCCTCTTTATCCCGTCGTGTCACAGGACCCATCAGTAAGAAAGCAACACTGTATATAATGTGTGGTCAGGCGTTGTTATTCTTTCCTGGCTTAATCTACAAGATGACAATGTGTGTACCAGTGCATATAGATAATGCCAGGAAGTGCTCTGAAGCACGAAGACTTAAGGATTTTGTGCAACATAAATGTTCCATATCTGACACGAGGTCTTTATGCTGCACTCCCTCGCTTTGTCTCAGTAAGACTCAAGGATTTCCTTCCATGTTTTTCCCTAAACAGTATCAGTTCCAGATCAAGCGATCAGAATGTCCTGCCTGCGAGACCCAGACTAGTCCTCGGGACTGCTGAAATGAAAGATTTGTTGTGATTTTCATCATCCTTCCTCCAGATAATAACCTTCTTCTGGTGTCTGTGTTTTGCAAAGCGGGTAGAGGAGCAGAAGAACAAATAGATGAGTGAAGATGAATAAAGGTGGTTGTTCCTTGGGCACTGGTTCATACAGTGCATGCTTTGTATGTAATGAGAGGAGAGCAGTGGAGAGGGAGGAACACTGACAGACGTACAGGTGTGGCTGCTGTTGATGAGCGGTGCTGCCAAGTATGAAAAGACAGATAACGGTTCACTAACAGATGACAGGGAGAAAGAAAGGCGTTGTTTTTATTATTTTGAGGCAAATTGTGAGATAAATATGTGTTTATAACTTATATGAAAACTGTTTCGTACATTTTCAAGAGAAAACTTGAAGCATACAGCATGTTTGCACCTTTTCCCACACAAAAACTAACATTTATAAAATAATCACAGTAAGAATGAGTCACTTAGACCTCGGACCAGGCATGCATAGTGATAAATTAGTGGTGCAAACCACAACCACATCTACCAGGTGATGTGAAGACACAATGTGGTTGACTCTACCTCATTTGTTGTTTTTCCTGCTGACAGGTCTGAGTGGTAGAGCTGCCACAACGCTGTTTACATGTTCATTTGTGGCTGATTGTGTGAGTGCAAGCAAGGGTAGTGAATCCACTGACATACATAAAACCCCACACAGATTTATGCATCTGGACCCTGATGTAAACATGTACATGGAGATCAGTTTTTTGATAACCTGCTAAATTTGTAAATTTGCTCACAAAGAAATAAACAGTCTCTCATTTTTATGATACTTTAATTTTAATAGAGACAGACAGAATATCAAACAAAAATCCACAAAAACACACATTACAAAAAACTTAAGTGAAATAAGTACTTGGTTTCCTTGAACTCAGCCACAATTCTGGCACGCGATTGTGGCTGTACCTTCTTAAGCATCTAAATGATTCAGAGAAGGCTTGGTCTGAAATGCTGTGGTCAAGTGAAATCAGAATCAAGTTCTTTGGTGGAAAGAACATCATCCCCTCAGGTGCAAACATTATGCTTTGGGGGTGTTTTTCTGATAACAGCTAAGGACCAATGGATGGGGCCATGTACTGTAAAGTCTTGGACAATAACCTCCTTCCCTCAGCCAGGACACTGAAGATGGGTCCTGAAAACATACAAAGGAATGGTTAAAGAAGAAGCACATTAAGGTCACTGAGTGGCTCAGTCAGTTTCCGGATCTCAATCCTGGAGAAAATCTGTGGAGGGAGCTGGAGCTTTGAGTTTCCACTTGAGAAAGTTTCTTTTATAGCAAAGTGATTCTTTAATATAGAGCAAAAACTCTACAAGTACAAAAAATCCCACTTTAAAGGATCAAGCGTGTACAAAGGGTAACGAATGCACATTTAATTATGAGTTTTCGTTTACAAAACATGTCAGCTCAGTGTTATGAATTTCCAGCCTGTGACACACATTAAACTTCTGCTTGCACCTATTTTCACTGGAAAACCTGTAAAATCTATATGTTAATTGCCCGTCCAACTCCAAACAGAAGACAGTTGATGTTTCCAACTTGCTGCTCAAAATAATTGGAACATTTAGTAGGTTGAAGCAAAACAGAGCTGACCAAAGACTGAAATATGAGACAAAAATTCAACAGATCTCCAGAAACAAGGGGGGGTGGGATTCATAATGCGATTATTTCCAAGAGACTTCATCTATTTAATTCATTGTATTTAATTACAATTTTATTTTATTTAATGATTCAAATTATTTTGTTTTCCTTGTCAGTACAGAAATCCAAACTGAATGACTACAACTTTCAGTAAATGTTACAGGTCTGCATCCATCAATCCAGCATTTAGCCCTCAACAGGCAGGTATGCTAAGATCTTTGATCTGTTCCTTTGAAGGAGAACTTGTGACGATCGAAAAAGACGACTACTTCTTCTCACGTGGAAGTTCCAGCCAATTAAAACAGCTACAGCTGCAGGCAAACCTTTACAATCTCTCGTTGAGCGAGACCTTCAACCTGTCAAGACCTGCTTGGTTTTCAGTGGCCACAGTGTGTCCTCTACTGCCACATTCCCACAGCTCCACACAGAAAAGCCAGCATTGCGTGGCCAGAGTTTCAGCGGAGAAACAAAACCTCCCCTTGCCATTTCATATGAGAATGCTCTAAGATCCTCATGTGATATTGATGAAAGGCTCCGCCCAGACGGGTTATAGATTTTCTCAGCCCGCTTTGAAGAACATCAGAATCTCTTGTTTTTGTTCAGAGATTTATCAAGAATAGAGATGAAAACCTGCTCTCTGGGGATTTTGGTCGAGATCAGAGATATGTGCACTCTTTTCTCTCAAACTGTGATGGAGCCACGTGGTGAGGATGTCTGTAAGACTTGCTAGGGTTAGCAAAAACTCAAAAAATGATCAAACAGAACTGCAAACTCTTGAACTGAGAGAGCTGTCCAGTTGTCCAAACTAAAAAGTCTGAATTTGAGGAAGGAGTATTAGTTCTTTAATGCGTTCGTCCCAGAGATAAGAGCTATGATTTCTGTGCCTGGAGCATCCTTCATCTAAGGCCTCAAGAAAAGCACTCTTTTTGCTTTTGACCACTCTGGTAAGATGTAACCTTAAGTATTTCCTGTCACCCTCAGTCCACAAACGCTCATGGTGGCAAGCTACAAGCTGAGGTTATATTGTCTTAGATGTTTCCCTCTGAAAATGAACTTTTTGAGGGATTTTCAGCATAGCATTTCTAAACAAACTAGTTTTCTTTACAAAGCATAAATTATTATTTGCACACAGTAACAAAATAATTTCAGAAAAAAAACAACGAATTATCAGGGCACTTGATGAACTGGAGTGAGACATAACATCCAAAAATTCAAAGAGTGCCACACAGCACTGAACAAGCCTCTACACAGGAATGGACTATGAGGTTGCATGCTGAGAAAACTCCCCGTCTGCAGAAGAGACCCTTTTAGGCCAGACTAAAGTATCCTAAGGAAAACCTGGAGAAAGATATTGCGTACTAGAAGTGTGTCCTTTGGCCAGATTAGACAAAATTAGAGCTCTTTGGTCACAGAAACCCTGCTTATGTTTAGAAGAGAGAGCCATACAACGAGCACGGTCCCCACTGTGAAACATGGTGGTGGGAGTATTATGCTGTGGTGATGGTTCAGTACATTTGCAACCAGGAACCTTGTCAAAGTTGAATTAATCATGAAGAAAGAAGGATGTGTGAAGACTTCTAAAGAAAACTTCAAGCAGTCAGCAGCAAAACTCCTTTTGTAGCCCAACATGACAACGGCCCAAAACATACATCATTCTTAGTGAAAAACTACCTCCAGAAGACCAGAGTGAACATTACTGGCTGGACTGCACAAAGCCCTGACTTGTATCCCTTTGAAAATCTGTGGGGTGAACTAAAGACAAGGTCCATGTCAGATAACCATCAAATCTGGAGGAGCTTGAAAGATTTGCCAAAGAAGAATGGGCTGGGATTGCTCAGGAGGTGTGTTGAAAACTATAACAAATCACTGCAGGCTGTTATCCAGTAAAAAAAATGAAAAACAACTTACTATTAGCACCAGGCGAGTTAATAATTTTAAACCTGGTAGTTTTTGTTTTTCTGTGTAAAACAATGTTAGCATCCTTTTGAAAACCAGTGTTCTCTTTAAGCTCTGTTTAAAAGAACCTCAAAACTTTAAAAAAAATGAAATTTTGAATGGGTGGGGCACGGGACTGTAATCATTTTGTCCTCATCTGTATAAAATCACCAGTTAATCAAATACAAACCACGTCAAAAGTTTGGCAACGTTTCTCCAAAGTGATGTTTGAGGTTTCACTGCATTTCTTTTACATTTCCAGAGGTTGTCCTGGACAACGTGTACAGTGTGTATTATAGTGATGAAATCTGTTCACTATGCCAGAGTGATATATAAAGCATGAAAGAAAGAAAAAGCCATATAAATGTACGTGGTTTATCTATGAGATAAGGATGTTGGTCAAACAAAAAACTAAAATAGGACTAGAGAATTGGGGGAAATTAAACTTCTGGACCCAGCTATCCCTTAACTGTTGATGTCCTCTTCAAACCCCCCAAGGGAGATGTTTACCTCTGTATGCTCTCCTAGTTTAACCACCTAGTGACTGACAGTGAGTGGGTAGTGTTACAGTGGTGTTTCACAGATATTTAAACTGCCCAAAAACAACTTTATGACAGATTTGGTTACTTAGTCTCTCAGTGAAGCTCTATAAAGCCTGGGGGGGGGGAGCTTTTACCAAAATATCAATTATAAGAGCTGCAGCTCCCCTTAAACCACTGTGTCTTGGCAGGAGGATCCTCCCTTGAGGGACACACATGAGGGATGTAAATGTGTGAGTGTTTTAACCACTGAGTCTCTCCTTAGTGCTTCTCTACAGAGAGTCATCCACGTGCCTGACTGCATCCATCCCAGGAGCCACATCTGGAAACCACATGTGTTCAGGACCTGGGTGGAACCAAGCCAGGACCCAAAACAGCTCTGGGGGAGGTTTTCTTTTTTTCTTTTTTTTTTGCAAAGGCTGGATTGAAGGATTAACCTGGCTGTCTGTCAATCATTTTTAATTACCAAGACTGCCTAGTAAAGTGAGTTCCTTCCCCATATTTTTATATTTTTCCTCATCCAGATGAAGTCATTCTGGCTGAACAAAAATGTGGAAATTTAGCTGGTAGCAGGGGGTACAACACACTACCTCTGCCATGGCTTGACTGAGCTCTGCTTTGATAAATTACATTCTAATTGCAGCTACAGTATGCAGCCAGTTTCTGAGCAACAAATGCATTTTCCCAAATCCTAACATGCTTGTTCGCAAAGCACAAATGATAAATCACAAAGAAGTTTCCCAGTGTGCTTAGCAATTTGTATTTGCACGATGAGCAGAGAAAAACATAGATACTCTAGTGACAAACAACTTTTTCTTTCTGCATAAACCAGTGCTCCTGCATGTTTAAACAACACATCAAAAATTCTTTATATTCCCATTTATTCTCCGAAACTTGTAATATATTTACAAACTTGTGTTTGTGTTTTTTGTGTTTTTTTAGCCTCAAAAGCAGTTGTTGGTTTCTGTTTTATTTGATTACTCTGAGGAAATGAACTTGCAGAGGCCTGCTGCAAATTGCTCAAACCATGTAAATTATTATAGTTAATCCATTTTGCGCCACGTTTGTTTGACTCGTGGTACATTTATGTGCCAAGAGAAGCTTTGGAATCAGAGAGAAAATGCAGGCCCAGCAGATACACCTAATAATGCATGTAATAAAAGAGCCCAGTGAGAGTGTTAAAATGGTTTGGGGCAAGTGTTATAATTCTTTTATGCCTGAATTACAATAAATAAGCACGTGCAAGTACCAACAGCGATAATTCTGGTATTCCCTGCTCAAAAGATAATTTTAGTGTAGTCGTTTACTCCCATAAAGCAAGCACCCATTATCCAAATCTGTTGACTATTTATATATAAATGCACTTTAACATTCAGACTGCAATGTAGAAAGCAGTCGCCTCTATTACTGTTGTAGCACTTCACTGTATTTATTTTGGGTATTTTTTTAATCCAAAAAACCCCCACTGGCAATAAGCTGTGTGGTGAAAATATAGTTATTGTAAAAATAAAGTAAATCTCTTTAAATTCTATGGTTTTATGTATAAGAACATAATGAAAATAATCCGATCCTTAAAATTAGGTGGTAAAAATAGATGCATCCTGAGGTGAAGCACAACACATGGCATATTACACAGTGTCATTATTTGTTCACCAAGAATTCAGACAAAGTGCAGAAGCGGTCTGTGCAAAAACTAAGAACAGCCTTACTGCTTCCATAGAAATTACAAGGATAGGTAGCAGCCAGGTGCTGCTAATCAAATGCACTGATGATCAGAAAGTGTGAGCACCGCATATAAAAGCAGGGGTTATGGCAGTTTTTCTATTCTGGAGCACATGTGTTAGTAAAATTAAGTGAAAAAGATCATTTTTAAGTGCAAAACATTCACTGCAGTTGTCAATCAGCCCAGGAGTGGGTGTCCCAGGAAAATCACCCCATGGTCAGACCGAGTAATGCTCATAGAAACTGTAAAAAACCCAAGAGTTACATTGCAGACTCTAAAAGCTTCGGTTAGCAAGTTAAAAATTAAAGTTCATGACAGTACAAGTAGAAATAGACTGAAGTATGCCTTACTTGAAAGAGTTGCCAGGAGAAAAACATCTCTTAAAAAAGAAAAAGACTTCCCTTTGAAAAGCAACATCTGAACGAACTGTAAGATCAGAACCAATGTCATGTGAACAGATGATCAAAGCAGCCATGCTTGACCATAACATATCAGCACCTGCACCTCACAGCGTCTGTCAAGCACGGTGGTGGAGGGATGATGATTTGGGCTTGTATTGCAGTCACAGTACCTGGGCGTCTTGCAGTGATTGCGTCGGATAGGAACTCCTCTGAATACCAAAGTATTCCAGAGCCAAACGTGAAGCCATCTGTTTGACACACAAAGCTTGGCTCAAACTGGTTCATGCAAAAGGCCAATGATCCCAAGAACAGTAGCAAATCTACAACAGAATGGCTGAAATAGAAAAAGTAATGAGTAGCCACCTATATGTTAAAGAAAACACAACTAGAAATGTCCCCACTGCAGATAATATCATACATTAAAAAAAATACTCAGGTACTCTGGTAATCATTTATATTTTCATATTTGACTATATCAAAATCTAACTGAGTGAATTTTGTGGAGAAGCTGATAAATCTATATCTACGTCACCTCACACGATAAAACACTTTATCACACACACACACACCTTTGTTTCCTCACTCTAAGCTCTTCCCATAGTATTTCCCATTGTCCTCAAGGTACAGTCTATGAAATTGGAAATTCTCCATGATGGTGGAGGGAAACAACTTCTGGGCCATGGAAGGATGTGTGAAAGCACAACTTAGTCTAATGAATAGCACAAAGAGACTGTGTTTAAAATATCAGATGTAGTCACCGAGTCTAAAAAGTGAAGCCGGTGGCAAAATACCTTAAAGTGAAATACTACTGATTGCAGGTGCTCGCCCAAAATATTTTCTGCCTCAAATAGTATCCCATTCAAAAAAGTCAGCATCATTTTCCACAAGTCATTAGGCCTGAAAGAGTTGCGTTTGTGTCCATTCAGCTGACAGCTTCCAGCTTTAGCATGTGCCCATAAAGCAAATGTTACAGTGATTATACCCAAGAGGATGGCTTCACTGTATGGCTTATCACTCAATCTACATGCTGGGCAATGTTTCCCTGTGCGCTATTTCTGTAATCTTTCAAGTCAAAAAATGTGGGTATTTTTGGTTGGCTGATGAAAGCTAATGTTGAAAAAACATTCTAGCTGACGTCGTGTCTGCCATGTTTGTCGCCCGTCGTCACATCATTTCCTCGTCAGGCTTCGAATCAGAGAATGTTTAGTGAACTTTTGGCTACGAATTAATTCAGTATAACTAAAACGTGATGATTTTTTTGGGCCTTTGTTGACAAAAGGACATTTTTTCCATGCCAGCTCCAACAAATTGCACATGATTATGATGCAGAATTTGCAAACAGAGCTTGAAAACACGTCCAAACTGTGATGACGTAACATCACTGTGATGCACGAGCTCTCCTGTTTCACAGCAACGCTTTCTCCTCATCGATCAGTGTCGGGTCTCCTGATGCCTGTACACACAACTTGTGCGTGCTGACATATTTATAACAGTCATGGTAAAAAAAACAAACTTTTTAGAAGTTTGGGACTTTTAAGAGACACGGTGAAGTCTTCTCAAGGCTGATTGTGAGCTGTCACACAAGGCCGCACAAATCAAGACACTAAAATTTGCTCAGCACTTGTGAAACAGCATTTAAAGGTGTTTGTGTCATGTTGTCAGGTCACTTCCATCAGTCCATTTTCTTAACCACTTAATGGGGTCACTGAGGGGGCTGAAAGCCTATCCCGGGACAGAATCTGGCAGTGTTGCCAGTCCAGAGGTAGCACAAGGCTTTCATCAGGAAAATTACACATGTACGGTGCATTCAACAAATGTTAGAAAAACTTTAAAAAAAGATTTGTTGTTTTATTGACGGACTCATCCTCTAAAGACCACAGACTGCAGGGAAATGCACACTCATGCATGTCACCAGCGGGTCCACCAATGTCAAGGACATATTTGCAGACATACAAGCCACATTACAACTCAGCTGAAAGGAAGTGGATGTACAGAGGGACCTGAAAAGCTTTTTGCAGCTAGATGTTGGGCCTTGTAGCAGCTGGAGACTTTCAATGTAGATTAGTGTCAGCAGGTAACAGAGTATGGAGCTCATAAACCTTCTGGGAATTAAATCTTGAAGCAGGATAATAATGAAACAACAGGAAATGTGGGATCAGAAGCATGCTACACAGGAAGCAAAGAAAAGCCGATGAGAGGTAAAACAGCGTGAAGATAGTTGTTAACGCTTTGGGGAATCTAGATCATATCTTTTCATGGCTATTTAGTGGCTGGAATTCAGATTAAAGCTCTGAGATTCAAAGGTTGGTAGCCAAAAGATAAACTGAATTGTGCATCTCAGAGAAAGAGCCAGTCACATCCCAGTGCTTTCCTAATTTTAAGCTGAAATGTGCAGAAAGCCATGGATCCTAACAAGCAGACGCATGAGAGGCAGGAGGCGTGAATCTCTCCTGTCAATCACTCCTAACCTATTAGTTAACCAGCAGGGGGCTAGAAGGAGTGGGGAGTATATCACTTTGTGTGTTGGTTTGAATTTCTGGAAATTAAAATTCCTTTCTTCCCAAACATTCCTCAACTGGCTTTGAAAATGAAAAAAAAAAAAGACTCTCCAAAAGGATCAAAAGCGTAAATCCAACCTGAAATCCTCCTTTCTCCATGTTAATAATGCATCATGTTCCATTGCATCTCATGTAAAGACGGATAAATTAGCACATGTCAGATGAATATCAAAAATGTGGTTTCCTTTCAGAGTAATAGGTGCAGCTGAAACAGCTTGTCAGCTTGAAAAGGTTAAGGTGACATTTGTTTTGCATCACAGAGTCTAAAAGTCTTCTTTAACTTACAGTGCCTGTTTTTTTCTTTGTTTTTTCTTTTTGGGGGTCGGTGGGGGGTTGGTTTTTTTGACAACCCTAATTTGATTTTCAAAGAGAACAGAAGTGCTTTGGGCGTGCGTGCGAAGTGTGTGAAAGGAAAATAAATGC
The DNA here is from genome assembly GCF_000239375.1 of Pundamilia nyererei. Lineage (NCBI taxonomy): Eukaryota > Metazoa > Chordata > Actinopteri > Cichliformes > Cichlidae > Pundamilia > Pundamilia nyererei. The sequence continues at coordinate 47,279 of NW_005187792.1, read as the reverse complement.
TGCCACTTGTGTATATGCATTTAAATATGTTCCGCTGCACATACACACGCACAGTATGTGCAAGATTGTGCATGCCTACATGCTGTGTGTACATACTGGGGGAACCCTTAAAATGACTTCAAGTTAGTCATGCCTGGCACTCGTTCCCCAGTATGAAGGAAACACAATCCATCTTCATCTCTAACTTTAAAGCTTAATAAAGGAAAATTGCAGTTCCCTTCAGGAAAAGCTCTAATGAAAACAGGTCCTGTTCTGCGCCTCACTCAGTTATGTAGTCCTGTTGGATACTGGACGCAAACAAAGTGGCATATCATGCGCCAAATGTGACCACAGCTGCTGAACTGTTCTTTGTTATTGCTGTGTGACTCCAGTGGTGCATGGAGAGAAATGTCTTTTCCGTATGATTAACTATATTCTCTAAAACCCAAATGTCACCCAGCCGTATGGTCTCAACCAAATTTTCTTTTCTTTTTTCCCTTTTTCTCTGTCTTTGCAAGTGTAAACTCTCAATGATCTCTCCCATAAGTAAAGTAACAACAACTACCAGCTCAGCGCCCATGAAATTTAGCTGAGATGTTCACGGTTCCCAGACGCTGAACCTTATTGACGTGGTTATTGCTTTGTGTTGATGTCACACTGCACAATATGGTGAAAACAACCAGAGTCTTGAGAAGTCTTTGCGATGTGAAGCAGGAGAGCAAACGAGTATCCGGCAGTAACATAGACTGTATACAAAGGTGTACAAAGCGTGCAAAAGGAAGTTTAGTTGCATAAAAGAGAAAGTGATTTACTGATTCAATGAGTAACGACTCATTGAATCAGTTTCTAGTTTTCACTGGGACATTTCACTTGATGATTTATGAGCTGCTATTGTATGAATGTGCTGTGCCGGGTAAGTCAGATCCTCCTCTTGCTACGGTGATATCTAGTTTAAAAAGGTGGCAGTCACACTAGTGGGTGACATCATGTTCACTGAATCCATCTTTTATATATAGTCTGTTGGTACAACAACAGACTTGGTGTATCGGACAACGGCCCCTGTGGGCAGAGATGGGCAGTAACACGTTACTTGTAACGCGTTATAGTAATCAGATTACAGTAACGTGTTACTTGTAATGCGTTACTGTAATCTGATTACTTTTTTCAAGTAACTAGTAAAGTAAGGGATTACTATTGCAAAAACGGTAATTAGATTACCGTTACTTTCCGTGGTAACGCTGCGTTACTGCGTTACTAAAACCGTGATTTTTTTTGTGAGAATGTCTCATGACAGTGACGTAAGCGAGTGCAACGTTCATGACAACAGCTGTGTGCAGATCAACAATGGATCACATAT
>NW_005187792.1:42744-45703 GCF_000239375.1 Pundamilia nyererei | reverse complement strand
TTTATTTATTTTCTGCTGTGTTTTACTTGCATCTATTTGAAAGACTGAGTGTAAACACAAAAAATATTTTATTTTATGTGCTGGAATGTGCAGAAAATAGGTTTAAATGTTAAACAAATTTATTCAAGTCAGAGAATGGTGCATATCATTTTATTTTTGCTTCATGCATACAATTAAAAGATTAAAACTAATAAACCAAGTTTTATAGAGACTTTTCCATTTGATTACATTTTGTATGATGGATTATGCAGAAAAAGTAGAATTGGGCTGAAAGATCTATCGCTTTATCACCTCCTCAGGTTGTAAATCGTGTTTTTAAAAAGTAACTAAGTAACTGAGTAACTAAGTAATTAATTACTTTTGAAAATAAGTAATCAGTAAAGTAACGGGATTACTTTTGGGGGGGAGTAATCAGTAATTAGTTACTGATTACTTTTTTCAAGTAACTTGACCAACACTGCCTGTGAGACCCCCCAAAACTTCCAGAAAGAAGGACTGGCATGCCAGAAGGTTTTGAAACTTTCATTTTGATCCAAAACAAAATTAAACAGTATGACTCAAAGATGCTTAAAGGCAAATAACCTTTTACGGTCCTTTTTACTCATGCATACGTCCCTAATCAGACTTTCTTTTTTTTTCTGGTTTTTATAAAACAAATCTAGCTGGTTTCACTGATTCTAATGCTCACTAACTTGTTATTTGTAACTGGCTTTTGGCACTTCCTATGTAGAGAACAGCAAGCTATACTTGATTGTATGAGTCTTATTTCATCTAATCTGACACAGTTACAGAGTTTTATCTAAGAAGGGACTCACTCAAGCCCAGTGTTGAAGTTTAAATAGTTTGCTTCTTGACAACTATTGTATATATAGCTATGATGCTTCCTGAACTTTTCTGTTGCTGGTGTGGGTGTAGCTCAGATGGTAGAACAGGTCACCTACTAACTGGAAGCTTGGTGGTTTGATCCCAGTCTGCATGCTAAACATCCTTGCGCCAGATATTAACCCCATGTTGCTCTACGATGCATGTAGGAAAAAGGGGGGAAGAAGTCATTGGGTGAATGTACAATTTATGTGAAGCACTTTAAGTACTCAGAGTAGAAAGCGCTTAAGAATTAAGAATCGGTCCATGTAACAGCTACATGACAGATTGGCACAGAAATCCTTCTCACATGACTTTCCTATCATTCCATTATGAAGTTAACCTTTGTGTTCATTACAACTTTCATGTTTCTCTCAGGATGTATTTCAATAACTTTGGTAATCCAGACTTTAGCTCCATAACCAAGAACCAAATATTGGACAGAATTGCTGTTATATTTAGTTTAGTTTAGTTTTTTATATTTAGAGAAAGCAGTTCACCATGCAGACATGAACACACTGTTTTTAAAAATATTTTATTTCCATATTACCTTGTTTTTCCATCAAGCAGCTGTACATACTTGTTTTCCCCGTAAGCGCCCTGGATGTTTTTGCGTATGTACACAGATAGTTTTTCAAAAACATGCCGCTTTTTATCTCCATCCTCCCCTAAGTGGCGACACATTTAATGAGAAGTGGCAACCCACATAACGTTGTCTTGTAACGCAGTGATCCAGAATGATGGTACGAGACAGGGAGATAAAGCTTCAGCTAAACAGGGTGAATCCGTCCGACCGCTACAGAGGCCCGACTGATATCAGCTGACACGACACACAATAGCGTCTGCTTCGCGTCATTCAAACAGATGAAAGACTGGATTCTTCCTCTTCGTAATCAAGATGACACTGATTTAAAATACATAACTTTCCTGTCTGCAAGGGGAAAATGGATAAAGTGGGGACAGGCCTAATCAGCTTGGACTGTGATGAGATCATGTGAAAAAGATACGCATCTTTTGTTTTGTCTTATCGTCATGCAAACATACATTTTGAATGAACACAACAGACAGAGGTAGATTGATGAGGTGCAGGATTCTATTTAGGTGAACAAAAAAAAGAGAAACAAAAACTAAAACGAGCCGCGCACGAGCCGCTCTTTGTTCCAGCCTGATAATGTATCCCAAATATAAGCGGTTACAGTGAAAGGATGAATGATGTAAAACAATAATTGTGGTCAGTGACATAATGTGCATGACATGTAGTCTTGCGGAGGGATATAGTAACAACACAGCTCAAACCACAATCTGATTACAAAGACACAGACTGATGTACTGAAGCAAAACTTCAAAAGCTCCTCATATGGAGCTCATGGAGTGGGTGGCCTTTTGAATAAGCCAAAAAAACAAAAACAAAACAAAACCAAAAAAAAAAAAGACGTCTCATACTGACATTGCAGAAACATGAACGAGGTGTCTGTTGACGTTTTGATGCACTGGCTGCAGCGATATTGGATGATATCATTTTATAACTACAGACAAAGTTCTTCTAAATGTCAGGATAGCCTGTGTTCAGGATGTAGATGCTAATTGAGCGATGCGTTGCTCCTCATCTCATGGGCCAGTGGTGCAATGGATAACACGTCTGACTATGAATCAGAAGTTTCCAGGTTCGACTCCTGGCTGGCTCAAGTCGTTTCCCAAATGATTAATATCTCTTTGTGTACCACATGTGGCTTAACCCTTTACTGCTGTAATCCTACATCTAAACGCAGTGATACAGCTTTGAAATTGCAGTGTTTGATGCCATGAGAATGGTCTGACTGGACCACAGAGTATCAACTTTAGGGCCCCACATGAAGAAAATAACAAAGAAAAAGGTACTGCCAGCGTGTAATCCAACTCTCAAATCATAACAATGATCCTGGGCAAGATGACAGATGTACAGTGAGCTCTCACATGCCGGTAAGAAGGTAAAATTAGTGGCCCAAGGTCAGATCACCCACTTCCTTTCATCAGCAGCTCCAGCTTTTCAGCCATGGTTGCTGTTCTTACAATTATTGTCTCATGTTTCATAGAAAGTGCACTGATAAAAACTCTGTGC
>NW_005187792.1:0-40483 GCF_000239375.1 Pundamilia nyererei | reverse complement strand
CAGTGTAATATCCAAAGGGACATCATTCTGTTCAGGGAATTTGTTAATATGATCATTTTTCAGCAAATTTCAATGTTATTGGAAATACTGCAGTTACCAGAGATAAAACAAGTATTTCACTGGGTCTGAAAATCACTCCCAAGTGCTAAATTAGCTACTTCTTTACAGACTGCTACATAACTTTCCCCAAAAAGTACGCATGGGGAATGTGTTCTGGGTCAAATCCAGTTGTTTTACATTTAAATTAGTTTGAAAGGTGAGAAATCACAAATTTATGAATGTTTTTTTAAGGAATACATTTCATATTTTTTTGGTTGTGACCAAATAAAAGAACTGCATTACCAGACTACACTGGGAATGACTTTGAAATATAAAAGCCATATTTATCACAGTTTTTTTTTTATTGTCTGTTTTGTTTTGTTTTGTCCTGTTTTGCATGGTTAGCCTCCAGAAAGTAGCAACTCTCCTCCTACATGCTAGTGTGTCAGGGATTAACGCTGCCTCATAATAGCAAAAAGGTTCTGGGTTTTAATTTGCTGGTCATCTGCAGAGACATCTTTTCACCAACCCATTTTTCATTTTTAACCAAAACTCTTTCTTTCTTTCTTTCTTTCTTTCTTTCTTTCTTTCTTTCTTTCTTTCTTTTTTTTACTAGGAAAGAGATCTTCTCCTTTCGTACCCATTTACTGTTTGGTAGACAGGCAGGCAGAAGGTCGAGTCGGTCATCTACAAGTCAGATGGTTGGTGGTTATATCCCTGATTGCTCCACTCTGCATGCCAGCATACTTTTTGGCAACATACGGAGTCCCAAGTTGCTCTCTGATGTGTTCATCAGAGTGTGAATGTTAGAAAGTACTTAGGAGTAGACACAAAGCTGTAGTATGACTCTGTGAATGAGGCTTGATGTATAAAGTGCTCTGAATGTTAAAGTACAGTAGAGCAGCAATATCTAAGAACCAGTCCTTTTTACTTCCCTTTATTCAAGGTAGTAGCCGCAGAGAAAGACAGAGAATGTGGTGAGACGGGGCAAAGATGCAGACAGTCAAGAGTCAAACTGGAGACTCAACTGCTAAGGTCAATTTAGCCCAGTGCACCCCGAGCACTCATCCAGCCGGTCTCACTGGTAATTAAAACTGCAACAGCTAACAGAAAATCCTCATCTTAACAATACTATAAAAAAATTTCCCTTGCAATTACAAAACTGACTTTTTTTGTATCAGTTTTGTAATGAACCTATTAGACAGACGTATGGATGGTGATTGTGATAAAAACTGGAGTTGGATAAATGAGGAAGAAATCCTTCAGGTCATAAGAAAAACTAATGAAATAGGAAAATGTCCAGAGGGAATCAACTTTAGATCTGGGTGGAGCAATGAGAAGAAGTATTACTTTTTTGTGGTACATGCAGTTCCATATTGATAATGAGTTCTGACTGCATAGTCTCTCAATAGTGTCCCAAATACTTGTGGAACAGCAGGACTTGTTCATTTGCATTTACATTTGCAGATTTCCTCTATGTGTATTTTTAATCCAAATCTGAGTGAAAACATGAAAAGATCATTTTCTGCTTTTACCAGATTCTTTCACATTTTCTGCATTTTCATCCTTCTGTTCACTGAAAACAGACAAAAAGAAAAACTAAAAGACTGAAAGACATGGTTGATTTCTTGCTATGGAAATACTTCTTACTTTTCTTAGTTGTAATGCTTTCTCCAACAAAAAAGAGATTATGCACCATAATCTAATTTTGGTTCATAATCAGATTTTACACATTATAATCAGATTGGACATGTTTTTCCCAACTTTTTTCTCCCGCACAGCTGTTGTATTAGTCTATTTAAAGTGTTATGTACTTTAATGTTAGCCATTACAATAAATAGAGAAGCCTCTGTGCTCCTCACACAGGATGTCTCATGACCAACCTGAATGGAACCCACACACACACAAGCACACACACACAGTTTAGCAGCTTACCTAACCTAACCTCAAATCAGCTCTTCACCTGAAAATTTGTCCTTAACTCACAACATGCGCTTACAGTACTAAACAGAATGTGTGAGCCAAGGCAAGTTCTGTTGTCCACGTTCTCGCTGTTCTGCCGGTTCTGACCTCTCCTGTCTCCGTCTGCCTCTAAACAATCTATTGCTCACCTCTTCACCCGAACACGCACTCACCTCCACCGTCTGACAAGCGTTGGGGCCCCAGATCATAACCTCTGTCTAATTTATGCTCAACTTTGTTGCGAGGCCACGCGCCCGTTCATGTTGTTTATGAGGAAGCAGCCGGCAGGGACCTCTAAGCTTTGAGTTCCCGCATGGTGCGAGCTCAGTTCTGTAGAAGCAATAAAAGTAGTTTTAAATCTTTACCAGGAGGACAGAAAAGGACGCTGATCCATTAACGCTGAGATTCAGGATGGTCGCATGCTGCACAGATGAGTCAAATTTGCTGATATGAATGAATAAGGAAGGATCTTAAAGACTCATTCAGGAGAAAAGTGAGGAGAACAGGTGTGTAAAAAGGCAAACAGGCACTGGGTAAAACTACTGGATACTGTTTCACGAGGAACTTATCATGACTGTTCTGCGCCTCTCTGTTTTATGTCTAAATATGTCTCCTGAGCCCTTTTCTTTCTCTCCTTTTTTCTTTTTTCCCCTCCTCATCTTTTCAAGAGCAAAAATTGCCCGTGACAGCTGCTGGCAAACTTGGAAGATAATTTAGGTGGAAAAGAGTCCTCTGTTTTGACATAATTACCTCTGTACAAAAAGAAACTCAGACCCCCTTTGAGCCGCTCTCGCTGCACTTTCTGCTCCAGTAAACAAGCTTTTTCTGAAAGGTTTTGACAACAAGTTTTAGAAAAGAAAACGAGAGCGTGAAAAGAAAATTGGAGTGACATCAGCTTTTCAGTGAGGGATGTCAAAGTGGAGGATGGAAACTTCAGGGAAAAGAAATAGATGTGGCTTGAAATAGGCATAAGTCAGGTCTTTCTTACACAGCGATGGGTTTACCGCCTATAAAAAAAAGAAAAGAGGTTAAATGAATTCATTTGAAATGCAACGATTTAAAAGACAACAAGCACAGAAACGTTCAAATCACAGCTGGATATTAGAGATTCCTTGGAAGCTTTCTACCTCTTGTAAGTGACACACAATCATTGCTGACCATTCTCGATTTAGCAGCGAGGGAAGTGCCACGCTATGTCCTTACGCACAAGTATAACGAGTGATGATATTTTCATAACCCGGTTATGGTGAGGTAATCAGCTATAAAGGAAGGCCTCCACCAACAGCTGCAGTGAGGATGACATTGGCTGCAGATCCTGGAATCTAAAAGGGACTGCACCCTTTTCCTTACACCTAGGGTTTTTTTTCTTTTTGCACAGAATCCACAATGGACTGACCGAATGGAAAAACTGTCATTCTGACCCAAGCCACTAGTCAGCATTGGGCTTTAAAAGTGTGGAGTTCTACATGCAAACTGAACAGCACCTCCTTTATTCTGAGTAGCTGCCCCAGATGTAGAAGTGCAGAAAGTTGCGGGTGTAAAAAGAAGGAACAAAGGCGTGGTGGGTTTGAAAATGTGCCTTCATTTCCTCCCTTACAATACTTTCCAAAAGGCCCACAGAAAAGAGCACTGATGACAGAATGATTAAATATGTGCCTTCACTGAAAAAAAAGACGATGAATTAATTATTGCACTTGTAAGCGACTTTGAGCTGGAAAAGCGGTCATATAATTAGCCATTAATACTCTAAACTGACTCTGACAAACAGCTTAATGATGCCCTTACGAGACTGAGATAATAAATTGTGAAAAAAAACAGCTCAGGAAATCTCGCTTTGGTCTGCAGCCATCTAAATATACATTACTTATATGTAATCAGCCATCATGCATAAAATAAACACAGTGCAAGATCTTTATTTTGAAAGGTAAATGGAAACAGTGCCCAGAGGTTTTGTCTCCATCTGTGTGCCGTTTAGCTGAACACCTGAAACACGTGCGTTCGTGCGTGTGTGTGGTGAACGAGGAGGAGGGGAGCAAATGACAAGGCAATCGCAGCCTGTTTCTATTAAATGAGTGCTACACTGTCAGCCTCAGGAATCAAAAGTAATGTAGCAGAACTAGAAATACCATAGTCCTTATTTCATGAAATGTTTTTCATCAGTTGACATAAATGACCCACAATAACCTTGTAGTGGGCGATCGTGACTCAAGAGTTGGGAGTTCGCCTTGTAATCGGAAGGTTACCGGTTCGAGCCCCAGCTTGGACAGTCTCGGTCGTTGTGTCCTTGGGCAAGACACTTCACCCGTTGCCTACTGGTGGTGGTCAGAGGGCCCGGTGGCGCCAGTGTCCGGCAGCCTCGCCTCTGTCAGTGCGCCCCAGGGTGGCTGTGGCTACAATGTAGCTTGCCATCGTGAGTGAATGGGTGGATGACTGGATATGTAAAGCGCTTTGGGGTCCTTAAGGACTAGTAAAGCGCTATATAAATACAGGCCATTTACCATTTGTAGTCTTGACTTCGCAGCCAACAGAGATAAGGCAACTTAACCTGTACATACACACCTTGTTGGATCCTGCCCATCCCTGAACTGTCAGTTTTATTAGTTGTTATTTCTGAAGTGCTTTATAGATTTGTTTTGTTTTTTTGTGTCCTGTCTGGCACTGTAGCAATCAGAATTATTGTCTGAAGGCCAAGAAAAATGTCCAACAGATTTACTTTCCCAAGTGGGCCTTTTGCTATACTGGTCCACTTGATTGTCATAGTTTATTTGATCTTTATTAGTTATTTTCATTCTAAGTTATTGTAATCAGGCCAGACTGGACTCGGGGACGGGAAAGAAAAACAAGAAGAAAAGTTCAGAATATATAGATTTGTAAATATATCCAAACAGTAAGGGACAAAGCCATAAATGAAGTAAAAATACTGTGAAACTGCACATAGAAACTTTATTTGGGACAATTTTTGATTATTATTTTGGGTGCGTTTTCGGCTTTTATTTGACTGGGGAATGAGAAGGGGGGGAAAGGGGGGGAAATGGCAGGAAGTCACCTGCTCAGCCAACTATAGTGGTGTTGACAACAGCCTTTTTTGACGAGCCTTTACATGCAGGTAAGGCTTCCAGTGACCACTGAATAAACTGAAATAACAGTTATGGCTCACTTCCAGTTCTTTGAGACAGATGTCTGGTTTCGACCCAAGATAATTCCCCATTGATGTTGCCAATATGGTTTCCTTATGTTGAGAAAAACGTCTAGAGAGCATTGGAAAATTGGTTCCACTTTATATATTTGCTTAAAATCTGGTTATATAAAAGGCTTAATAATTAATTTAAAGCTTACATGATTGTTTAAGAAAGAGATTTACGCATGTTTTTATCAACCTGTTTATGATTAAACTTATAGAGGTGTGCAGATAACTGCGCCATCTTAAAGCATTTTGTCTTCACTTGATATCAGTTGTGTTAGCTTAAACTGTACTTTATAAACTCCAAACATGGTTGGTGCAGTGAAAGCTTGGAAGCACTTGTGACATATAATTCCCTTTTTCTTGGTTTTGTCACCACATATCAGGACATTTCTTCTATTGTAACCAAAACAAAACCTGTTGTGATGTGGAGGAACCTCCTATTGCTGCTGCATAAGTGTGAAAGCTGGAGTGTGTTTTGGTTTTGCCAGTTTAGACTGTTGTAGAAGCCAATGTGTAGTTAGGCCAGCATTGTGACAAGTTGACAGCTGTTTAAAATATTCTTGGCCATTTTGCTGAGTGCTCAGACTACCAGTGAAAAAGCTGGCTACGTGTCAATTTCAATAGTCATGCTAGAAATCCCTGATCATTTTAAAACAAGGTTTTAAAGTTATGAATAGCTAATTAGGCTTTAGATTACATTAAATGTTCCTGTGTGATGCCTTAAAAATACAAATAAAAATTATATTAAATATCCCACACATATACAGTACATTTGTGAATACAGAGTGGAAGCCAGCAGCTGGTACAACTGTGTGTTTGAGGGAAAATCAAGTACTGTAGTAGGAATTCACATTTAGGTTGTAGTGTGTAAAGGTTCACCACTAGGTGTTGGTAGACTGCAGAGTGCAGTCATCAGGATTTTGTTTTCTTACCTCTCCCAATTTATGTGCATGATCCTAGCTATAGTGGCCACAATGTAGGACAAACAACTCTGGCAACCATTCTTCTGTAGAGTAGGCTGTCAGTCCGCTATTAGCTTCAATTGACCAGCTATTTCATCTCGAGGAGGCTATAAAACTTTGTGAAATGAGTCCAATATGAGTTGAGGAGTCAGTGAATATCACTTCTGTCCAATTACAGTGATAATGAGGTGAGTTGTTGATGATATCCTCAACTTTTCTGTTGGTAAACGCTGCTGTTTTTGTCGCTGTTAGCTGCTGTTAGCTGGCATTAGTGAAACTTTCTTTGAAGTGGATCTAGAATTGTTGGACTCAAACACTTAGCATATAAACTCTCACATGACGTGAGTCAAACTGTTTATCAGAGAGAACATGTGATCTTTAGGACACTCTAGCCTAGTATTAGCTAACAAAATGTTAGCTTACAACTAGGGATGGGTATTGATAAGATTTTAACGATTCCGATTCCATTTTCGATTCTGTTTAACGATTCGATTCCTTATCGATTCTCTTATCGATTCTTTTTTTTAAAAAGGAGAACACTAAAGTCGATTAGCTTAGAACTGTGTTTTATATCTTCTCTTTGAACAAGATAGAAATTTAGGAGTAACATGGCCTTACAAACCCAACAGTGAGATCTTAAGAGATCCAGCCTACGGCTCTTCAATGGGGTGTCGCAGGGTCCCCAGGAAAAAAAATGTATATGTAAAATAATAAAATAAATATTCTCCTGTAGCAATAACAAAGTTTAACATAAATTATTCTGTAGCAATTACACAAGAATATCCAGTAATGTCCCTGCCTACAATTAAACACATTCACTTACCAAAGTGAAATCGGGGGTATCTGCTGTGGCAAATGGGTGCAAACCTTTGACCACAAACTTAGACACTGCTGGGTGACATTCGTCTATCCTGGCCTGAAAGGAGACGCTACCGGTAGACTGCAGCGAGAACTGCCAGCATCTGAGCCAGACTCTGTCTCTCTCATCATGGTTATCTAAATGCACAGTAATAGCAGGTTTTGTAATAAGGTAAATCGCGCTAACATAATATGCAATGCTAATTGATTAGTTACCTGCAGTATTAACGGGAGAGGACGTGGAAACGCTACCGCTGCTGCTGGGTTGAGCTTCGCTAGTCCGGAGCGGATCAAAAACACGACATTCGTTGAAAGCAATCGCGTGTTTTTTGAGCAAATGCTTTTGCATGTTCGTAGTGTTTCCTCCCTTTGATGAAATCTCTACTTTGCAAGTATTGCACGTTGCCCTGTTGTCATCCTTTCTCATAAAGTGTAACCAAACTTTTGAGCGTTTGTGCCGCTCAGGCCTACTGGGTAAAAGACGCTACTCAACGTGATGACGTCATTCGGGGCGACTGGAATCGATAAGGGAATCGTTTATAAAAGTGGCAAACGATTCCAAGGAATTGAAACAGTGGGAACCGGTTCTCAACAAGAACCGGTTTTCGATACCCATCCCTACTTACAACCAACAGCTGTTTTTTAGCTGGCTTGTTGTTAGCTTTCCAGAGTCAGGACGGTTGCCTGTCTAATCTGCTGACAGTAATTGCAACAATATTGGAAATAAATAAGCATTTGTATGCACATTTTCAGGAACAAGATCCTTGACTTCAGTTTAGGGGATGATGCTTGAGGTAATGAGGAAGAGAGAGGAGAGAAAGCTGTGGTGGAGGACATGAAAGACATAATGAGGAAGAGATGATGTACAAATGTTAAGTGGTCATATATAATTTGAAAGAGCTATTAATTGTTCTTTATAAGTAACATATATCTGTGGCCACTGTCTAGTTGCATAAATAAAACATATTCAGGCTGAACAGCGATGCCCATCTCAGCCACTGTATTAAGGATGTTGGGGAAACTTGGTGACTTGTATTTTTAATGCAATAATATACGTTTACAAAAACTCATCGCTATATTGGAAGACGTAATTACAAACTAATCAGTGTATAGTTATGACTACAAAATTGTGTTGTTTTTTTAAGTAGCCTAAACAAATAATAGCATTGAACAGAAGAATCAGGTTTGTTTTAATAGGATTTCAGCTATCGTAGATATTCTGTCAGAGGCCTTGCAAATTGCAGTGCAATACTACTTTGAGTGACAGTCCACAAACTGAGTTCCACAATGAGCCACAGTGGTGTGTTTGTTTTGCTTTGCCTCTCCTGTCAGTGTGTCTGTGGAAGCTGTGGTTGGAATGGGGTCCTTGGGGACAGTCAGGGCAGTCATCCCAGACCAGATGAGAACAGGTGGCTATTCTTGTAACCAGGCCTTTCATTAATACCAGTGCTCCAAGTGAGCATGGTGTTAACACTTTTACAGCTCCCCTGGGCAATGCAAGGCCCATGGCAGACTGGTATAAAAGCCTGTGGTGACAGGTCACCTTGGCAGAGGGTGGCACTGTCTACCTGGGCACTCTGCCAGGTCACATGGGTCAGTTCTGCGTACAGACATGTAACCTCAGCGACAGGGCATTGCTGGAGTGAGAGACAAAACAGCTGGTAAGCGTCTAAGACTTTGAACTCAGAATGTCTTAGTGTCTTTGCTGCAGTACTGTTCACAGAAGGAAGTTTGGCTTCTTTTAAAAATGGGACCGTGAGTAGGCATAAATGCAGCTGAGTACAAGAAATGGGCTCAACCAATCAGCATTTATCTAAAACAAATACAAGTAATTCTTGAAGCATCTGTTGCCACAGCTGCTATGCTTTCAGACGAAAAGTTTCTTCTTCAGGTCATTAAATCCCTGCGGCAGATATGTAGATAAATCAGCAGGACATGATACTTGAAGTAATCCTTCACCAGCACCATATGAATACATTCACAATTATTTCTTTGATGCAAACAATGCATAAATCATTGAAAATAATGGCAAAGTTTCATCTGAAAGGACCTGCATCTACTTCAAAGTCTGACCTCAGCACAGAGAGTGAGGTAAGGCCACTGAATCTTACTTGTCTTCTATATTTCAGCCAAACAAACTCATCAGTCTGTGATGATAGATGTATGTCCTTCATCCATGAGGCTTGCATTAAGAGAGACATCAAAGGTACTGCAGCCTTGTAAATGCTGCTGCCGGTACCATTAATCCAATAACCTTTTCGCTCATCGAGACTGTGTTGCTTTCACAAGATAAAGTCATCCTTGATTTATGCATCAGCTATAATCAAGAAAGGCTAGAATTTCACAAGCTGGACAAGCTAATGCGTAGAAAAGCCCAGTTAATGTTACATGTTACACATCCAGAAATGTGCTTGTCATGATGTATGTGGGCTGTGAGCTGCCATTGCAAGAAATATTCTCCTGGTTAACTTCAACAGGCTGGCTTAGATTAGTATGTTAAGTGGCTCATTTGTTCTTCTGAGAAATGCAACACGAGCTTGATCAAAGAAAGATACTGAAGTCTGTAAAACGGCTGCATAGTGGCAACAGGGACCGGACAGATTAACCTGATATATTAAAACACGTTTAAAAAAAAGTTATGGCATTGTGCTGACAGCATGCTTTTCTCTTGAAATGCCTCAGCATCTATTGGATATTCATTGAGGCAATTTGCACAAGCATGATTAGTTGTTTTTTTTTACACAGCTCACAACTTTGTCCCAAACATTGCTCAGTGACCTGCAACTGTTGGAGCCTACAGTTGTAATTTGTGTTTATGGCCAAACAGAAAATGCTAACACCCTAAATTATAACAGTAATGGTAAAATAGCTCTCTGAGTTGACCCCTGTAAACATTTCCTGTTGAGTTGATGGCTCTTTCACTCATTTTTGATCATAAATGACCAAAAATAAGTGAGATAAATGAATAAAAGTTAATAAAAACGCAAGGGTATTTTCTAAATCTTGGTCAAACCATGTTTCAGATTGTGGTATTATCTGTGGTATGAAACTGTGCAGTCATTGGCTAAAGGCTTATCAATCACAAGTCATTAGCCAGTGAGCGTGTGGTTTCACAGTCAGAGGTGCCGCCACATTGCATCCAGATTTTTGGGACCGCAACAGTGGAAACGTTCACCTCAAGGCTCCAGGAAGGGACACCACAAATCAGTGAGTGTCATGGTAGTTACATGCATCGTTTATACCGTCTATGGGCTTAGTACAGGCAGATAAATACAGAGCTGATAACCTTTAGTCATATTAAAGTGAAGGTTTGAGCATTTAATTTGACAAGAACTGAAATTTCAATTTTGGAAGCGCACTTTTTGACTGAGCATTTAATTCTGATCTGAGATTTTCCCAGAGTTAATATGTTCCATACACACTGAAGCTGGAGTAGCAGAGCAGCTTATCGAGGAACTAGCCAGTATATCAAAACTATGAGCAACTTCAGCCCACCAAAGAGAGTTGCCATAAATCAGCAAAGGCATTGTTCTTTTATAAGCTCAACAAATGTGCATTGTTTCTGCATGAATTCCATCATCTAACACAATACTAAGTTTCACAGAACCATCACAGCAACAGTTTCAGGAAATAAACTGGCACAATACAGCTATTGAGGTTATATAAGCTGCAAGCTGATGGCCAAGCTGTCCACATATTTGTTACCTGTTCTGTATAATGTGGAATCTCGACCAGTGCGTTAAAAGTGAGAAAGGTACATGAAAAATGTGTCCAGCTTAAGCTCGTTCTTAAATACTATAGATGCTTTGCTTGAAATTTTTCCCACACAAATTTACAGAAGGTTGATCGTTTCTTCCCACAGGAGCATTCGCTCACTCTTCCTAAAAGATTGCAGACCCCTACTAGAGGAGGAGGACATAAATCTCACCCTTTAAGAGATTACACGCTATTAAAGGCATATGATCCAGATTGGATGGAAAGCAGAGCAATGGAGGGGGCTACAGGAAAGACTCCAGCTTGCCTGGAATGACTCTGGCTGACACACTGGCCCCATTCTCCACTCTCAAGGTTTATTACCATAGGCCTGCTGGTGCTTTTGATTTCAGATGGTCAAAATCCAGTCTAGTGCTATACATCACATTTAAGTGAAGGATCACAGTGTATCTATAAATGCATGATAATGTAACAGCCCATTCACCCACGTAGTGAAATAGGACTCGACGTGAAAAGCCAAGTTTGTATCTGCGCTCTCAGGCGTCCCACAGAAGTTAGATATATGATACGCCATTATGCCAGATGATAAAGCAGCAACACACTGACAGATTAACACACCTGTAGCCATGGCTACGAATAGGATAAACACATTTTTTGGGGGGGGGGGAAGGTTTTGTTTTTGCCATTACTGTTCAGAAAGCCACTCTCAGTGAAACTGCAGTCATTTACACTCTCAGTCTCTTGGGGAAATTAGTGTGAATGCACTCAAACGGCCTCACATCTGGAGTCAAAATGCCGAGTGGTCCTAACGAGTCCCTGGTGTCTCAGTTTTGATGGTCACAATATGCATTAAAGCAAAGTACTGATGAGCAGTGAGCTGAATGGCATGTGCCTTATTTACAGTTTATACAGTTTGTACAAGTAAAGTCTACGATGAGCAAAGTAACCAAAAGACCCTGCCATAGGTAGCCTCCAAGTGACAAACCATGCTGAAAAGAATTTAATGGTCATTTTTATATTTTATTTATGGATTTGCTCAAAGGACATCGGGTTTTGTCAACAGAAGTCAAAGGACAGATCTGAAGACGAAACTCTGTAACTGATCTTTTACCCTCTGGAATATCCTTGAGCCCATTTATCTGTTAAAGATGAGCGTACACACATGCACGCAAACACGGGCACGATTCCTCACATTCTTAATTGATGATGCTCATGGTGGCGGTATGAAACACGTGTAACTGCGTCTTTATTACCTTGGTAAAAAAAATTAAAAAGAAAAATAAACACACGCAGTGTGTTTGTGGTTGCTAAACACACTCCGACGTGCTGCCAATCCCTCCCTTTCCGACAGCTGAACAAAAGCTGCTCTGTTTGAAACAAAACATCAGAATGTGCAAGAGGGCCCCAGACTTCGCCTGGCTTCCTGCCAAGCTCTCCAATGGCTCATCAAAGTGAGAATAAGGAAGGAACTCCGCTGTGGTTTCATAGCAAGCTCGAGCTTGGACTGAGCTTTTAAGAATATGTTTGAAAAATTGCCATCTTTTTTCTCTCTCTTCTTCTTTTTTTTTTTTTTTTACACTCGGGCTTTGTAGTGTGAAGAGCAGAAAAAGAGGCATATCCACCATGGTACTGAAAGTGTTTGAAAGTCATGTCTTTTGAGCACATAAGACAAGGAAGATGTAACAGGAACGGGCATCTTATGAAATTGCTCAGGAAACATCTTTTACTTACACTCAGTCTATCTGCTGTATATCTAAAACGTGAACATCTAAACCACTTGGCAATAGAGTGGCTCTTACAACAAGTAAGGGTGGGGCTGATGGATCAAGACAAGTTTTTTTTTTTTTAATGAATGAGTCCCTGGGTGGGTAGGATGCAGGCATCCAGTCAAGCATGAAGCCATACAGGCCAAGGTCTCTGGGTGGCACTGTGACAGACAGAAGGAGGGAATGGCTGGACGAGGTGCCTGGGAACCTTGCTCTAAGAGGATGACAGCTCTATAAGTCAGGCCTTGATAAAGCAGTCAGAAGTGACAATCTCTGGGTCACAGCCAACGCAGCGTCCGTCCTGCTCAGATAAAGTCAGACAGGCCATCCATCAGTCCGGAGACGCACAGCTCTCCCATGCTCTCCAGCCACAATGGAAACGACTCAGTGACCAACGGCTGCAGGAATGCACAGAGCCTCTCGAGAGCGAGAGGCAGCGCTAAGGACACAAAGATAGTTGTCAACCCTCTCCAGAGAAATCATGCATGGCGATTATTAGGAGTTTGTGACGTTTCGCATGTTGAGAGGCAGAGGTGACGTGTCTCTGAGTGAAAGGGTGGAGACGGTAGTTCACAATGACGTGGGACATGACACGTCTTTCGCTGAGAAGACCACCGTAGCTGCAGAAAGCAGGCCAGCTCCAGAGAACCTTTATAGCTTAATGAGAATGCAATAAGCCAGAGAAAGCTACACATGCATTCCACACGCCAGGCCTGTAAACAAGGCACACAATGCAAGTGTCACAGGAAAATGAAAGCCCTCCTTTTTTACAACTATAGGCCACATTTCAGACATAAAAATAGGATATGCTTGGAGACTGAAAAAAAATCCACAAAAACATTTCTTTTAAAGTGAGAAATAGCCAAGACTGTAAACTATTCAGTGCAAACATATAAACTGGAAAACCTGTTCTGCAGCTTGTCAGTATGGACAACCTCTCTCTGTGTCCATATCCTCTCAGCCTCATACTGTGGGCTCAAGCCAGGAACTTGTCTGTGTGGCTCCAAAGAAAATATAACCAATTTCACAAGAACAAATAATAATTTCCCTCTCATGTTTACTCAGAATTAGCCTCTTGCAGGTGCACATGATGGGAGGAGAACAGGAAGTCTGCAAACATGATTTAATTCTCTTTTCTATTGACATAAAAAGATAGTGCTTTTAATTGTTTCCAAGCATTAGATTTGTTTGCATGCTTAAAATAAGTTACCTCAGCATGTGTAGTGTCTGGACAATGTTAATGCTAAGTTGATGGAAGCTGGAAATGACCCGACTTAGGGCTGCTGGTGAAAAAAAATCTCATCACTCCATTTTTTCTTTTGTTTTTTTGTTTATTGTTTTATTTGTATTCTGTTCAACAGTTAGAATAGAAGATTTGTGCCGCTCGCTTATTAGCTAGCAAGCCAAGTGCAAAGCTACAGCTAGTGCCTGAAAGAGTGGAAACTGAAAGAGACAGCTAGCCTGCTGTCAACATAGCAACCTGAAATTTTACTGTATGTTCTCTAAGTGAAGGAAAAAAGTGTTTTATGACAAATAATAACGCATCAATTTCTGTTTATAACAGAGTTCATTAATATGTTTAAGTCAGAATTCATTGCACTCATTTTCTTAACAGCCTAAAATATGATGCATGCGAGAGACTAGACTAGCATCTTAAATGTCAGTTTTTTACTTTTATATGATACCTAAAATTTCAAAACTTCTAGCTTAACATGCAGAAAACAGATTTTACTTACTTGTTAAATTTCTCTGCTTTTGGGGTGGCTGCAGCTCAGGAAATAGAGCAGGTCATCTACTATCTGGAAGGTTGGTGGTTCGATCCCGGCTGCTCCAGTTTGTGTGGAATGTGTCCTCGGGCAAGATACTAACTGCACTTTGCTCTGTGTGTGTGTGTGTGTGTGTGTGTGTGTGTGTGTATGTTAGACAGAAAGCATTTATATAGGGAAAAAAGTGCTTTGTGTTCTCAGATAGACTATGTAAGAACCAGTCAGTTTAACTTGAAGGTGTCAAACTGTGTCTGATCTTTACATTTTTGTAGTTTAGTAACCAAGCAAATACCTAAATACCACATACTTTAAAGTAGCTCATTTACAAATAATTAAACGTCTGATTTTAAAAAATTAATTTTTCCAACAGTTCAAACTCCTTTAAGAATAATATGAGGAGGTATAAATGGAGTGTAAGGTACAGGGCTTTTTTATTGCCTCTGAGTTCTCATCTGAACTGGCATTTAGTTTTGAGCTCCCAGGCATTGGATCCCTGGCCCGGGTTATTGTTTACCACCAACCAACCTTTATGAAGTGTCACCTTCAGAGGGCATTGTCCTCATTGTGGTCTGACACAATGAGACATTCTGCACCAGAAATAGTAACATGTTCTCATTTCGGAGGTGAATGCCAGCAGCAAGGAAACAACATTCCTGAAAAAACAATAGCGTTCCAGTCCTGCTTCATCATGCTTTTTTATGGAAGGACTCTGCTCTCAAAGACCTGCATATGCTGTGCTCCAGTGCTGTTCTGTATGCAACCTTTAATCAGGCTCCCAGAAATGCTTTTAACTTGGCAACAGAGTGAGTGTGAAGGACATGCTAACTATGTCAAAGAATGTAATTCTTTCTTCGGCTGTGATTGCCATGCCTCATCTCCTTTTCTGTGTAGCCAAACACTTTTCTTCATCAGATCATGTTCAAACACTTCTTTAATTACACCATAACACATAGAAGTGGTTGTATAGGCGAGCGAATTAATGACTGGAAAGTTTGCTTTGGAAAAATCTCAACAACAACACTGCTAAAGCAAAACTACCATTTGCAAACCAGTGCAAGCAAGTCAGCATAATTAAAACGGACAATCCATTAAAGTCACACACTTAGAATACAGTGTGGAAAACATGAACATGTTACAGGAAGGAAAAAAGGATGTCATAGCGAAACTCAGTATCTAGTATGCATTTGAGAGACGTTGCTGTCCCATGGCACGCTTTTCTCTGTTTCCCTCTGCAGGCTGCTTGTAGCTGAAAAGTGTGCATGTCCAGGTAGCTGGTTAAAAGTTGCCAAGTTGCTATTTTTTCCTATGTCTTCATGCGACTGAGGTAACTTGTGCTGCAGCTGTTTCTCATCAGCAAAACTTCAGCCTCTTCATAGTTTATAATGGAGCCCAAACCCAGGGGGACAAATGTTACTTGTACTGTATGAGCAAGAATAAATCATGGTGCTCGAGAGACAGTGCTGTAGATATTTCCCTAAGGTAATCTGAAAAAAATAGAATTCAAACAAATGTAGCCAAGAAGACTGAGTCAGAAGAAGAGCAACAGATCGCCATCTCACAAAACACTGGAGGCTTCTTCATAAATCACTTTTTATCCGGAGCTATGCTAACTCCATCATTGCTGCCGATGCAACTTGACACGCAGTAAGGATGAATATGCACACTGTGTCAGCTTGGAGGTGTAGGGTGTGCCCTGGCAGGGGATCAAACCAAGGTAAGGCTGTACTTCCATCTGATTGGCCTCATGTTCTCTGCCAAGGCTACCTGCAGTGCTGATATCAAAGGCAGGCTACCTGGTCTAAATCCAGCTGTCGCTTGGTTTCCAATTCGTTTGAGAACATCTGTCCCTCTCACTGAACTGAGTCCAAAGTCTCATCAAGGCCTTATTTAGAGGAATAAAGGTGGCCTATGATATTTAACTCTTTCTGGCAGCCCGGCTTAGTGCTTGGAGCAATGGAAGTGAAACAACGCTCCATGTTTTTGAAAGGGGGAAAAAAATCAGCACGGCTGACCCTTTGCTCATTTGCTACATTGTCTGCACCACATTATTTTGCCCCTATTGTTAATCTTTTTTTTCCCCCTCAACATTCCAGCCTACAGTGCACCATTTGTCCTGTCAGTGCTCTCTATTCATGATCCATGGGGGTTTACAGCCATTGTCAACCTGAAGTTACGGTGACTGGAGGA
The DNA here is from genome assembly GCF_000239375.1 of Pundamilia nyererei. NCBI lineage: Eukaryota > Metazoa > Chordata > Actinopteri > Cichliformes > Cichlidae > Pundamilia > Pundamilia nyererei. Next base: position 24,045 of record NW_005187792.1, on the reverse strand, counting down.
TAAAGGAGTCACACGGCCCCTGCAAAGTCCTCTAACACACTCATACCTGGTGCTAAGGCAAACAAAGAGCAGCGGATTCTTCAAGCCTTCAGCTATGAACGCTGGAAGCGCACAGTAAAGACTTCCTTTGTAGGGATTTGGACAACATTTATCAGAAAAGACACATTTTATGGTGACATGCTCTTTTATTCCACTCTTCACAATTGTGTTTGTCATGGTTTAAAGACCTCCCAGGGCATGTTAATGAATAAACCCGCTTAATTACGGTGAGATAGAGAACAGTGTTGTGTTTGCACTACTGGAAACTAATTGTATGCATTGTGTGGGTAGCAATTACCCAATATCTACCCTTGGTTTTCAACTAAAAAAAGCCTCTCTTTTTTTCACCTCTCCTGTGTGCTATGTAACAGTTAGCATATTACCTCTTGCTTTCTACTATTGCTGTGCTGCTAGCTACTTAATTTAGCTTAGCTACAGACCGGAAGGAGATGAAAGGAGCCAGATTGGCCCAAACACAGCAAAATTAGATGTCAGCACCTCAAATTATTAGATGTTATAAATCTATATATGTAACACATGCCTAAAAAAAACAGTAGTGAATTATGTGTGGGACTATGTCTTAGCCAGGTGCAATGACTTCCTGGAGTCCAGACAACCAATAAAGATTTTTGCGCTCGGAGGAAGATTTTGATGTATTGTTTTGCATTATTAATCACATGTTGAAGGTTGCACATGTGTGGAGCTCCTGAGAGAAGAGGTTCAGGCTTGTGCTCAGTCCCTGCATTACTATTCACCCCACATAGCAAATACACTCCCTTGTTCAAAGAATTACACTCCCTACACCAACTTTTCATTAAATATACATAAATCCAACATGGTTTAATAAAGTGGACTACAGTGAATCTGCCTTAAAACGCAGACTGATAAATACTCAATCTATATGTAAATATGAGGTACACAGGAAAAAAAAAATCAAAACGCAGTAAAAATGCATTAGCCGCCCTGTTTGATCAGAGCCCCAGGAGCTGAAGTTATGATTTTTAATGGAATCAGAGGAGGGGAGAGTGTCAGAGCCGAGGCAGGGAGGTGAGAGTATGAAAGCATTCACAGGGGAGCTGGCTATCTGAGAGGACACCGGATAACAGAATGGACCTGAAAGATTACTCTCACTGAGTGGAAATGGAATTCTTGCATTTGGAGGTCTCAGCAGCTTTTTCGGACTCCTACAATCACGCGAAAAAAAGGTTTATGTCAAATCAAAAACAAGTTTCTCACTTGCAGCTCGAGTACACTCTTAACTACGTGACTAATGAAAATCTCTGTTTCAAGTATAAAGCATGTGTGTTGGTTGAAGCAGTTTTTGTCATATATTTTTACATGTTTTACCTGAATAATTGGTTGAAAAAATAGTAATGAAAGAAAACTTGGTTGTTTCACAAAAATTTCCAAAAAAAAGAGCCTTGAACAGATAAGTATTAACATAAAATAATATGCCTATTATTAACATTGCCTGCGTACAACCATGCTTGCAGTACCTCGCCCAACGCTAGTAATAGCTTGCTAACATGGTTATGGTGTAAAAGATTGGCATAGCTTCCAGAGCTCAAAAGTCAAGCTATTTTATTTAATGGCCACCAGTAGGCAATAAGTGGGGTTGCAAAAAGACTTTAGGTCCTATAGAAGTCTATAGGAAATTGCCAGGACCTCCATAAACACTTTTCAGCTGGGTTCGTGTTTTCAGTTGCTAATTTCGGTTTATATTATATATAACAATGAGCTATTTTTAAAATTTTAGTCAGTCTAAGTTTGAGAAAAGAGGATTATCCAAGATATACTCACTGGATGCCAACTTGGCAGCTAATGAGCATATAGCTTCAGTCAGACCCACCCTCATCACCACATTTGATTTAAAAAACACCAAGAGGACACACTCACTCGCTTAAACAAGGTTTTCTCCACAGACTTCTATACAACCAGAATTCTTTTGCAACCAGAGGGATCGCCCCCTGCTGGCCATGAAATAGAATGCAGGTCCACACAGGGAAATGAACTAATAAATGAATCATAGTAGCTACATCTATCATTTAGTGTCATCTATGGCGTAAACGAGAAACCAGGCATGATGAATGAGTGGTGGTTCTGACTGGGAAACGTTCACTGGTTATTACTGTAAAGTTATTATTTATTGAGCACACACTGGGAAATCTCCCTTCTGATTCTAATAATAACCATAATTTCCTAAATGAATTTCATATTCAGTCAATATAACAAATTCAGTCAACAATATAAAATAGAGAATAAAGACAATAAATAAAAACAGGAAACATTAACTTAGCTTACAGAATGAGGGAGCGCAATGCCTTTTTTTCACAGACAATACGACCAAATTCTTTTGCGTCCCAGGAGTCGCCCCCTTCTGGATATTAAAAAGAAAGCAAGGTGGGTCACTTCTACATACAATAAATTCTTTTGGTGTGAAAATAAAATTTTGTATTTAATTTAACCAAGTAATAAGTGGCTTCATAGTGTAGTACTTTACATATTTAACAAACAAGTGAGGGATCCCATACTCAGTCCCTGGAGGAGACTCAAATCCCCTGGAGGTTATATCAGGATGTAAAGATCTGCCAAATCAAATATATGGCTCTACATGCTGTGGTGCCTCCTTGTGAATAAGTTTCTCCTGAGAGGAGCTTTCATTTATCTAACAAAGTTTCATTAAAGAGAAAAAAAGTCTAATGAGATTGCTTAACCACAGCTAATTTGACTCAAACACTCACTCGTGTATCCACACTAATGAACATTCATAAAAGGCTGGGGTAAAACAGCTAAGTGCAGGAATGCAGTTGTCTATGGAGCCCCATTAAGCTGGGTTACTACAGGGTGTGTGTGTGCACGTCACCATCTGTCTTTTACAGGGTGCCGAGCACTAAGGATGGTGATATGTACCATGCAGCTCTGTATGAATCATGTGACATTCCACACATAGTGATTAGTGCCAAATTACGGTCCGCACAGGGAACTGAATGAAGTGCTTGCAGATGCCTGTCAATGCTGAGCTCCAAACCTCTAATCCCAACACTATAGTTTTAACAACTTTGGAACACATTATTTATGTATCATAAAACAAGCTTTTCAGATCCCTGGACAAATTGCCCCACACTTAGCTCAGCTAAACACAGTGATACTCTGCCCTCGCTGCTGTCACATGAACAAAGCAGTCTGACAAAGACCTGGAAAAAAAATATGAAATATGAAAGTCAGGAGTCCAGGAGTTGGTTGACTTACATACGTACTCAGCGTGTGGTGGTTTGAATTTGAGTTTTCTATCATTTTCATGCCATACATCTTTGTAACTGAGCTGAAGTTTAGATTTAATAGCTTGTTGTTTAAAACTCATATCAACACAGATGCTGTAAATCAGACACGAAACAACCGTGACCTCCTTGAACTACATGTTCTCAGCTCCAGGATTTAGTGAGATGCTCCATGGGTGCGCTGCAAATGCTGTATATTATAAACAGCATGACCTAAAAGTCTAAATGCTGGAAGTGAACTAAATATTATTACAGCCCTGTCTGGAAGACATAAAAACAGTTTATAATGACACCAAGGTAGAGGAAGAAGGAAGGAAGGAAGGAAGGAAATGGGAACGCTCTTGCTTTTATAAGGATAGTTCAGTCGTCACTAATGCTTCAGTGGAACCAGCTAAATAAACTCAGCGTGCTTATGACTGTACGTCAGGAGGAAGTTATCCTGTAACTGGGCAGATATTTAATATTTCCCCTTTTTAAAACGGATAAAAGTGCAACACTGTCTCCATGTTTGGAAAGGAAAGCGCAGGATTCCATACACATGCAGTGCTGAGCAGAGGTTTACTTGGCATCATATCAAAAACAAAAATTGAAGTATTATACAGCACCAGTGCTGAGTGAGAATGTCCAACGTATGAGTGACAGCAGCTTCAAAGTGAACCTGTTATTCACATTTATACATGGAGTATTTTATAGACAAGACGCTGAATGGATGTCAGATAGCTGTAGAGCAGCCCAGTTGCATTGTCATTAATTAGGAAAGTTTAAGCTCATTAAGCTCAGAGTTGTAGCTGTGAAGTAGAGAGAAAGCAAATCATATTTGCAGGAACACTGAGGAATTCTTCTCATTAGAGCTCCTGTAATTTGGCTGACGATCATTCACAGGGCAAGCTCACAAGTTTGTACACACAAGAAATGCCAACAATGCTGCAGTGGCGGGTGGTGTATTACAGCATGGGTGAACTAGTAACAGGATGCAGCTACGCTAAGAGTTTGCCACGCCTTTAGGTCGTCTGTGTGACCTTCCCTCTGTGGTTTGTAAGCACTGCACAATCCCAACAGCAACTGTAAACCGCAGACGCACATACCTAAAGACCCCATGTGGACACGCACACTCTGCGTTTCTCCGCCGGAAAACACCTGGATCTCTCCGCACCTTCTGACTGCAGTAAATGCCAGATGGTGTTCATTAAACGCTGCATTTAAGAAATGAGATTAATTAAGGTGTTCCAGCTTGAATGGCACAGGCCCGCGATCACCGTTCGCTTTATTGCCCCCTAGTTTGCGACGCCTTCCCGGCATTTGCCTTAACGTTATGGGTGTTACATTTCTTTGCATAATAGTTAATTTGCTGCCAAGAAACACAGAGGTGCTAATCTTCTATTACACAATAGCGGTAAAACAATATATCCACAAACGTAGCACAAAGTTTTTCTTTTGTACATTAGGGGGATCGAGTTTTATTTTGTTTTTATATAGGAGCCTCTCTTCTGTGAAACCAGTTCCCAAATCTTCTCTACTTTTAAGATTACGCTTAAAACTTTGTTTTGATAAAACTTATATTTAGTGCATCATGGGAAGCCACCAGCCCAGAGTGTTTCTTCTAAACTCACTGTATGTTTATACACCACTCTAATAATGACTAATGATTAAATCTAATGTCTTGCTCTCTTCCACAGGGTCTCCTCTCCTTCAGCCAGATGGCAGATGGTCACTCCTCCCTGAGCCTGGTTCTGCTGGAGGTTCCTTCCTATTAAAAGGGAGTTTTTCCTTCTCACCATCACCAAGTGCTTGCTCATTGGGGACAGCTGATTGTTGGGGTTTCCTCTCTATTACTGTAGGGTCTCTACCTTAATATATAAAGATCTTTGAGGTGACTGTTGTTGTGATTTAGTGCTATGTAAATAAAATCAAATTTAACTGAATGAAAGATGAAAAACATGGCATGATTATTGTGATCACATACACTTTGTCTCATTCTAAATGTCTGCCAATAATAAATATATATTTCCAGTGCTATGGACGACTCAAAGAAATAACCTTTGAGTTAAGAGTTTACTCCAGAGTCCCAGGGCAGAGGAAAGCCGCGGCACAATGCAGCAGAACAAACCCTCTGACAAACCTAGGAGTGTTTAAGAAACACTAAACCTCCAGCTTTGCAAAGTCCTCTGCTTCCATCTAGTGGCAAAACATTTATAAACAATCCACACACACGCACAAAATAAGTGATGCCACACTTGAAATCCTTAAAAATAAAAACAAATTTATTAGCAATCACAGGGAAAGAATGCATGACATCTACAGAGCATTTGTTGGAATAAAAACGCCAACTTCTTATTTACAAAGTCTGCAGTTGAATGTGAATAAGTTGAGCACATGCACATACAAATTGCAAATAGGCTAGATTATTACACAGTTAACAAAAGCTTTCCCCAAATTTCCCATACAGTCACCAGATTATACAGCCCCTCACCGCTGCTGTGGTCCCAACAATCGACATCTATGATTACGACGATTTCCAACAGACGCTGAAAAACAATGTGAGACGACGGAGCGTGATGGACTTGTCGACGGTATTGCAGTGAAATACACGAGCCGAGCAGGCCTACATACAAATATGGGAGCAGAAGGAATAGGTCACTTTAAACTGGGGGGAGGGGGGCATAGAAAACCAGAAGAAAAAGACATTTCATAGTGATGTACTGGCCAAGCAGGGGGTGGATTAATAGTATACAGTGCTCATACTTTTTGTTTTCTTTAACCGGGGGGTGGGGGGTCATTGTCTTTTCGCTGCAAGGACACTGCTCGTCAATCAATATGTCGTTTTCTGAGGACACAGTACTGTCCTTGGACTGCTAAGGCTTTCACAAGAGCAAGAAAAAAGAAAATCAGACATCAGGACTCGGATAAGAGTATCGCAAAGAATGGACGACATCAAGCATTCAACACTCTGAACTCATGGACTGCCCTCTGTTCTCAGTGTGCTCCATCATCACAGCTAACACTGCCTTCCACTTATCCAACTCAAACAAGAAGATTATGGACACACAGACTCGGGCACGCCCACGCTGCGCTCAGACTGAGAACGACCTGAGAACTGCAAGCAAAAGTTACGCTTCAAAAAGCTACATTAGCATTCACAGCCTGCAGGCTTCAAAGTACCCAGCAACCAAACATGTAACATTGTCTCACTCGCTCGTCACTCATTCATTACTTCATCCTCAGCGTTAGCCCGGCACTGCCTTTTTCTCAGACGTCGTAATGCGTTTGTGCGATTACAAAACAGAATGAGATTGTCGAGAGGCGGCGTTAAGTGTAATCAAGGGATTTCTGCTGTGTCTGTACTGAGTGTTTGTTTATAATAGAGGCTTCAAAAAGTGCGTTGGGCAATAACTGTCTGATCGGGAACGCTCTCAGCTGAAGGCACTTAAAACTTTGCTCAGGATTGTTGCCCCAGACGCAGCCGCCACTTAAAGTCTTACCTTCTATTGATCGTTATGTTACGTGTAAACTTTGATTCAAGTCATTTATTAGAACAGTGCTTCCATACACCAGCAAATAAAAACGCAGGCTACATTGCTAAAGAGATTATCAGGAATTGAAGGCATTTAGCACAAGTGACCATCATCATCATCACCATTTGGCAAATAACTGTTTAAAAACTACAATCGCACAATGTCACGTAAACACCAAATGTTGACAGGCAACAGAGCACATGTTTGATTGTGGGATTAGAGGAGCTCCATCCTAATGTAGCTGGGGAACAGTATACTGCAACATTTAAAAGAAAAACTCCATGATGTACACAGACCCACATCATGTCTGTAATGATGAGCGATAAGGCATGATGGGTATGAACAATCCACCTGCTAGCACAGTAGTGAGACAACTTTTCAAGACTCCAGGTGGTTTTGGGGTGGTGGTAGTGCTGTACAGGGGGAGGCTACACATCTATGGTAGTGTAGTGGATGGTGCGCGTGGCGACAGTAGTGAGCGGAGAGAGCTGGAATACGTCACAGAGGCAGTGGAAGGGATTGACTGTCAAGGACCCATGACCGTAAAGTGGGGCTGAGGCCAGAGCTGCGACCGGGAGGGAGAGGAGGGCGGGGCTTTACTTTCAGCTTCTTCGTGACTTTGAATGCTGGATGAGCCACTGCAGTGTGATATCTGCGGGTGGAGGAGGAACAGTCAACAGATCTTTAACACCCAAGCAAACACTATCTGTGAAGCATTAGGCAGTACACTTAAACTGATGAGGGCCACAATGGATTTCTTGGTCTGCTCACTTTATTAATTTCTTTGTATCATAAATGCTATTCCTTTATGCATGTGTTCATCCCTTCTACATCAGATTGTTTTGCTGTTTAAGCTGTCTTCTGCACAGCACTTTAATCAGCATGACAGACAAAAGGAAACCACAAGATATCAACCAAATCCACCCTGAAGGCTGAAAGAGGACCTAACTGACAACTATAAAGAGTAGTTCTGCATGCTATGCCTCTCTATCATCTAGAATAATACCTGGTTAGAATATGAGAACAAATCATAATCCATATCAACAGACTAAATACTTTACATCCCTTTAAATGCCTACATCCCGTGTATACCGAGCTTCATTTCAGTTATGCTGCATTAAAGATAATGCCAAGATAACGTCATTTTCAACAGAATAGTCACAGCACTGCCAACAATGCCTGACATTAACCTGAGACTGAAAATGAAGGTTAAGTTGATTCAAGTTCTTTTAAACCCCTGAATGATCATTTCATGACTTCCACAAATCCTCAGATACTTACCTATGTTGTCTTTCTCTTTGCAGGACACAGAGTAGCAGCAGATCTCTCGGTCCTGAATGGCAGATAGATTCCTGTAATGAGGAAAGTGAGAAATGTGAAATTCAAATGGTAGTAGTCCATGGACACGTGACCACCGCATCAGTCACTAGCTTATCTTACAGATTGACATTCGCAAAAAAATCCCATAGACTGTATAAACTGCAATGTTACCCATCAACTTCTCAAGTCCAGTTTTCAAGAATCGACCTGGTTTGGTTTCTTGAACCATGATGAGCAAGAGGTAGATCTGACTGAGAACCCAAGCACACTGTACGCATGTACAGTGTGAAGCCCCGCCCTAAAGCACACCCTACTTTATCATACAAATTAATAATTGTGACCGTAAATTACAAATTTTACATGAAAGTGGATTGAATTTTTTTTATGAAACTAGTGAGGGGATCATAAACTCATAAGAAAATTGTTTACTCAGGTCACAGCAATTGAGGAGTATGGAAATGTTCTCATGGACCTCTGTACATGATATATTTTTGCAAACAAGGACCCCTGCTGGCTATCAGAAAGAATGCAGTGGCCTCAATTTTCAAACTTGTACTTCATGTTCATCTTAGAAAAAGTCCATGGGGTTATTAGGAATCATCAAACACTGGTCAAGTAGACACTTATTATGTAACAACACCACTAACAGAACATTTGGCAGGAGTTCATTTCTTACATTTTTTCAATAAGCTGCTTCTCATCAAGTGCATTGGGTAGGTCTCGTTTGTTACCAAGGACTAGCACCTGGAAAAGAAAGACAGGGCTGATCAATACCTAATGCAGCAATGTATCAGCATCACTCTCTTCACATGCCTCAACCATCACACAATCTTTACTGTTAAGGCAAAATAAACTGCCTGCGTGAAGTGTTGAGTCGAGGAAGCAGGAAATCTTATGGATTCATCAAATTGCACTCCGTCAACTCAATGAAAAAATAAATAAAAATACATCCATAATTCAAGCTCTGTTTCATATTACCAACAAGTGTAACATCATCAAGCCTGAGTCACTGCATCTAATGGCTTTCTGCAATTGCTAACTATGACTTTAATGACTGCTTGTGACTGTCACTGGATCCTGATCATCGAGTGCTTGCTGTAACACCACAAGCTTCTGGTGTTTTTAAAAAAAAAAAAAAAAAAAAATTAACAAGAGGTCTCTTACTGGAATTCCTTGTAGCTGTGGTTTGTCTAAAAGGTTGTGCAGTTCATTTCTGGAAGCTTCTATCTTCTCTCGGTCTGCTGCGTCCACCATGTAACTAAGGATGGGGAGAGATAATCAAATTATAGAGCTCACTGAAACAAGGCATTTCTGAATATTAATGTGCAATTTGCTACATTTTTCATGCAGCCACAAAGGGAACATGTTGTACCTTTTTGGCAACACACTTACACAATAGCATTGACTCCTCTACAGTAGCGCTCCCACATGCTTCTGAAGCGGGGCTGTCCACCTATGTCCCATATCTGACGCAAGAAAGCACAAAATTGAGTCAGAAACGACACACACACCATTTTATCTGTAAACATTGTAAATAGTCCCATTTACATTTTTACTTAGCAACCAGCTGCATACCCATTTTTGCTAGCTTACCTTTATTGTCACGTTGCCTTTAGTAACCTTCCGCATGTTGAAACCAACTGTGGGGATCATGTCTTCACTGAACTGTCCTGACTGCACGAGACAAATAGCAGACAAAGGACAATCTCATATTAGTCAAGACTGCATGCTTCCTTTTTGAAGTCAGCATGCTTTAATCTGATCTAAAAGCCACATGAAAAACACTGTGCACACTAGTCACTTCTGTGCACGATTAAATTAGGAAATAATTGAATTACAAGGGTTATTTTCTTGTAGCTGAATTTGAGCATTTGCCATTTTAACTACATGAATCATAAGATGGTGCCATCTATGTGTCAGCACAAAGTTCACATCACAAGTAATCGGACTGCTTCGTGTTTTGTTTCAGCTCAATCAATATGAAATACAATAATGGATAAAGAATAAAGTCATGAGGTGTCAGCTGTAATTGGAGTGGGTTTGCATCACTGGAAAACGAAATTGGATGGAAATGGTCTAAAGGTTAAAAAAATTAAAAAAAATTGGACACATTCACATGAAGACAAACTTTACTGCAGCCAGTATCTGAACCCACAGACACAAGCACACTGCTTGCATCTTCCCTGGTGATTCTCCCAGGCCTTCACTGCAGCTAACAGCTTTGGGTTGCTACAAGGTCTCTCTTTACTCTGCTCTTTGGCCAGTCATCGAGATCAGGTGTGACTCAGCCAGGCATGGATATTGCACCTCTTTACATTTAATTATGAATAGAGGTCCAGTGGAACTGGTGGGATCTAAAAAACACAAAAATCCTCCTATAAGCTTCTACATTAACACTGCTGCTTCTGACAGCAGAGAAATCATCAATAAATGCCAGTGTGCCAGTTCCCCAGGCAACCATAACAGCACCATCAGGCTTGCCAAATGAGGGGTGGGTATGCTTTGGCTTTCAAGGTCTCCCACTTTCTTCACACTTGCCTTTCAATGTACTTTGTTTCACAGCTTTACCCAATCTGTGTGTTTCTGAATGCTTAGCATGAGGTTGCATTCTGTACTGAGTCCCATGAGGTTCTGATCTCAAAGATTTGTCTCACCCACTGACAAAGAAAAAAAACATTTTATGTAGTCTACATCCTGAAGAGCATTCTTGTCCCATGCAGCCACAAGATGTGATCACCTGACCTGGTGATCATGCCCAACAACCAACCTTTGACAGACTTTTGATTATCCTTTGTTTATGTATATTCACATCTTTAGTCTGGCCACTTTTAACTTAATATCCAAGAATCCAAATACTTTTGAAGCCCTCAACTCTGACACACTATGACGTGGCACTTGGATGTACTTTATTATTTCAAACTAAACATGCAGGAACAGAGAACCAAAACAACAAAAATGTGTAAACTGCTCACATACCTCCTGTAATAACCACGCTTTCTGATACTAACCTTTGCACCGTGATCACACATTCCACAGGTTTAAAGCACCAAATACCTTAATTCTAAATGGGAAACTGTTTTGGTCAGTACAACACAGTCTTACATCGACTGAGGTCATGACTCAGCAGTGAGAACTTTGTACGTTTAGAAAGATGCGAGGAAAATGTATAAGAGGTCAACAGATTTACATATGCAAAAAAGGTCTAAACTGTCATGTATGCAATCAATGTGTGAGGGAAAATGGCTCGAGACCTTAAAATGACACAATCAAACGTGGAATCATCACTAACCTCACATCCGCCCACAGCTGTCACTGTGACTGTCAGACACAACAACAAAGTGAGGGGTTAACTTTTATAGCGTCCACGCTGCCTGCTGCATGACAACAAGCCATAAAAATACAACTCAAACGAAAGGAAGTGGGAGGACTGCTCTTGTTAGCTTAGAGGATGTCACTTTGAAAGATTAGGAAATATTTTGATGACAGACTATGCAAGTATTCGCAGCTGGCAGCCTGCAGCCATGATTACTCAAGTGTCGTCGTCCCCGGTACACCCTGCTAGCAACATGACGAGGCAGACTGTGTTCAAAACCAAATAACAGCCCGTGTTGTCGACATACCGCTTGTGTTGACACATTGGCAGCAACGAAAGCACTGACGGCTCCGTTCACATGACCGTTTCACACGTAAGCGCATATCATACCAACCAAGTTCGTCACCGCAGCTAGCAAAACAACGACAGGGAGTACCGCAGCTAATGCTGCAGCTACTGCGGTACACTTGTAGCTTTGCGACCCGGCTAAGCAGCCATGTCGCATTGTCTTTAGAAGTTACGGTGTAGAAATGCAGACAAGTTAAAGTTATACACAGCACGTACTGAAACCTCCTTCTGCGACCTATATAAGGTAACAGCCTGGGCCCGCACTGTGACTGTGCGACTTCGCAATCGTCAGCTGCTTACCGCTATCACATTGACGAATGTGGTTTTTCCGGAGTACTGAAGTCCCACTAAAGTAAGCTCCATCTCTTCTTTCCAAAAGAGGGACCTGAACCAGTCCAAGAGCCTGTTTATAAGGGCTAGCATCTCGTATGAAACTGTAGTCGCAAGTCTATGCGGCCGTCAGGATGGAAATTGGGAAGCGGCGTTCACAGGAAGCAGCTAGCTGCTTTGTCATGTGATCCTGTCGACAGGAGAAGTGATTCTCTTCTTCTTCTGAGGGGTTTTAATGGTACCTTATGTGGTGCACTACTGCCATCTCCTGGAGAAACCCTGTCCAGGCTGTCAGGTCTGGTGCACAGTGATGCACTTCCTGCTCCGGTATGATCTTTACTCCTGCTACTCTTTCCTTGTATCATGTCACAGTCAAAGTTCCTGTGACTAACATGCGCGTGCTCTGTTGTTTATGACACCTGACAGTAGTTACGAAAACATTACTTTCCCCAGTGTTCAGCCTTACTCATTATGACTGTATCATACAACAGAGGGCCCAGGGGGCAAAATCAGCCCAGCAAAGACTCAAATAACATCATCATGAAGGAGGACATAATTTTTTTTAAATTTTAACTGTACTTTCACAGGGCTTACAGCTTTTCCTATCAATAAAGACCTCCCCGTGAGCATTCATACTAAACCAAAATAATTAATTTCTGTATTTTAAAATGTACTTCTTACATTTAAGCTCAAAGAACCACGCTGACAGATTTCTTTCATCTACTACAGAGGCACATCTTTATCGTGCAATAAAAAGTAAGACGTACTGCTGAAATTACACTTTTTATATTATAAAAAAAAAGACGATATCCCATCAATTAAATGAGTAGTTAAACTTCTTTACACTGACAGAAAGGGGGGTTTCAAAGTGGGCTGTATGTGGCCGGTGACATAAAATGAGCTTGGCATCCGTCGTATCCTCTTTTCTCTCCTACCTCATCGTTGAATGCAGTTGTCTCACTATAATCTAGCAAGCCCAGTTCTGTTCCCAGCCTTTCCACAGTCTCCTCTCCGTCTGATTTTAATAAACAAATGTGTGTGCCTGTGATCGCACTCTTTCGTCCTCCACTCATGCGTGTGTTTCCTCACACGTTTAAGCCTGCTGGGCTCACCTTTTTTAACTTAGAAATATGTGAATTTGCTTGTTGTGTGCCAGATGACTCACTATTGCGCTATTTGGAAATGCAGAAGTTATCATTTTTCGCGTGTCTTATCTCAGGATTTAGCAGATCTTGATCAACTCTCTGGAATAAAGGTTAGAGCATAGGCGTCTTTCCTCCAGCTGGCACCAGGGTTTTAGTATGTTTTGGGTCACCAAAACATGAAAGCTGACTCTGATTTTTCCACCCGCAACCTCTCGCTAGCGCGGTAATGTTAATTTTAGTAACGAACATGAACATGTGCACTTCAAAGTGCGCCCTGCAGGTACATTTTACACATTATGCGGTGATAGATCAGCACAAAAAACAAGACTAGAAAAGCATTTCTCTTCACCTTCCATTCTTTGATCTGGTTATAATAGAGGACCAAATGTTCTGGACACCAATAAACTGATAGCTAAAACTGTACACCGCCACTTCTGAATAGACACATTAGAAACACAAACTAATAGGGTTTGAGTGTGCGTGCATGGTTTTCATATAAATAACAAACAACATGCAAACAACATGAGCGCATTGCATCGCATGATCTGTTGCACTTGGCAGTTAACGACGTGAAACCGGCAGGGCGTCCTTCTCGTCATGCTTATAAAGTAAGGACAATAATTAAAATAAAGCCACGTTTTATTGGAAGATAAGGTGCATAAAATGGCAAAAACAATCACAGCAAATGTTATTTTATTAAAGGCATTAGCACAGTGTCATTGAATATTTCAGGTGCATCGCGCAGCCTCCAAGTAGTCGTGAAGATCGCCGCCTGCCGCAAAAAAAAGGAGTCTGCGTCTTTTACTTCTCCACCTCTGTCAGCTCAGTCTGTCTTGTTGCAGTCCTTGAAAAAGATTTGAAGAGACAAGTGAGTAAATGTTTTTGGGTTTTTTTCATTGACATTATCACCGCCTCATTGAGCATAAATGTTTAAGGTGTAAACTGAATTACCTGCAGCCTAAGGAGTGTGATGTACTTCTCAGGGGCTGCTGCGCTCATCACTGTCGTGTAAACAGTAATTCTGGGAGGATATTAAGACAGAGGGCGGTCACTATTTAATGCGATTCATTGCGTGAGGTTTTATTTTTTAAAAAGCAGAAAAATAGACATCAAGATATTCATTCAGCTATTGTTTCTCTGTAATCTACTCCCTACACTATACTGTCAAAAGTATTCACTCTTCTGCTTTAACACACATATGAATTTGAGTGACATCCCATTCTTAATCCATAGGGTTTAATGTGATGTCAGTGAAGTCAGACATTGATGTTGGATGAGAAGGCCTGGCTCGCACTCTCCACTCTCATTCAACCCAAAGGTGTCCTATCAGATTTGGTCGGGACTCTGTGCAGGCCAGTTAAGATCTCCCACACAAAACTCGCTCATCGGTGTCTTCATGGACATTGTTTTGTGTGCTGGTGCACAGTCATGTTGTAACAGGAAGGAGCCATCCCCAAACTGTCCCCTCAAAGTTGGGCGTATGGAATCATCCAAAATCTCTTGGTATGTTGGAGCATGAAGAGTTCCTTTCACTGGAAGTAAAGAGTTGAGCCCAACTTCTAAACAACGATCCCACAATCCCAACAGTGCGTGGCCTATCACTTCATGGCTGAGCTGCCGTCGTTCCCAATCATTTACACACTGTTAATAATACCACTAACAGTTGACTGTGGAATTTTGAATTCTGAGGAAATTTCACGTCTGGACTTGTTGCACAGCTGGCATCCTATCACAGTACCACACTGGGATTCACTGAGCTCCTGAGAGGGAGCCATTCTTTCACAAATGTTTGTAGAAGCGGCCTCCATGTCTAGGTGTTTGATTTTATACACCTGTGACCATGGACGTGATTGGAACACCTGAACTCAATCATTTGGATGGGTGATCGAATTCGTTTGGCAATACAGTGTATGTGCTACATGTCAACGAAGGGCCCACTGACATAACTGCTGAAGTATGTGATGAACACACTAAGTGAACTATCCCATCTAAGCAACACCAGCATTTATAGAGTTGCTGGAGGACAAATAAGGGCATCAAACAGGAATAACGTCCTTCTTACCCATTACACACTGGATTCAGGGACAAAACCTGGAGGAAGAGACAGAGTTATAAGCCCATACATCGTCTCCAATTACCAGAAGTGTGACTTCGTGAACCAAGGTTGAGGTTAATTGACTTACCTGATAGAGTGTATTCATATTGATGTGCGCCTGGCCAGTAGCATTTAGAGCTTTGTTAGCCGCTTCTCTAAGAAATGAGCACACAGCAGCGGTGTAATAACAGCAGCAGCAACACAGCAAGCCTGCTCATCATGAGACATGACTCACCTCCGATGATCTTTAGCAGGAGGAGGAAGCCAGTGGTCAAAGTTTGTCTCCACTCTGAACCATCTGAAAGCAATCCCCAAAACACACATTGAAATGCTTCCTGAGCGATACAATCATTTTCCATCCTCCTCCTCAGATCTTTTTTTTTTCACCTACCCTCCCTTTGCAGTTTCCAGAGGCCAGATATCAGCAGGGCCCTCTCGATCTCTGGTGATCACGACCCCTTCCCCGGCTCGCACCCCGCCGACTATGTAATACACCCCAGTGATGATGGGGACTTTTGAAAGACGCATGACTGCATCCTGAAAGTCCTCTGCTTCCTCCAGTGTCTGTCAGGCCACACAAAGAATACTTTCACTTCCGCATATTGTCAACTTTTTTTTTTTTTTCTTTTTCCCTACACTAACTTTTCTCACCTCCCTCACCAGCCAACTAACGGGGGATCTCTTATACAGGAAAGCAGACACGATGTTCTTCCACCAGTTATACCAGTGTTCAGTTCCTTAGGAAAAAAAACAAGCTTGGAGACAAGAAGAAAAATGAAGATGCTACCTTTTCCACAGCCATGTGTGGTCTTACCTCGCTGGTCACCTGAGACAGTAAACTTGTTAGGGCTTTGTCCCGTCCATAGCCCGACATAGCCCGCAAACGAAGTTCCACGGTATACCTCCTGAAATGGTGTGTCAATAAAACACAAACTGGATTTAATGTCTGAAAAATTAAAGTTGCTACGTAATTACTTTAGCTGTGCACCTGCTAATGCATGATGTACCTTTCCATTCTTGAGGAAGACTGCGTTAAAAGTCAGATTCTTCAGAACAGGATGCGGGTAATCGAGGTTCCTGCCGTGGTACACGTGCCCCTTTGTGTCCTGAGCCACGATGCTTGTGCAGAATCTGGAAGTGGATGAAGTTGTTTAGTGTGCTCACTGTGGGGCTTCACTACAAATGTCTAGGTGGATTTAAAAATCACACATACGCAGATACTTCATAGGCAAAGTTGAGCAGGATGACGTCGGACAGCGTTCCTCCCAAGTGTGAGGCCAGGCCGCGGATCTCCCCCGCATATGGCTGAGGAACGTACTTTTCCAGGGCCATCACAATAGGTTTGACTGCATGATGCAACCATTTTGGAATCGTGGAACTGGAGCAAAGAAAGCAAATTTAGCATGTTGGTCTGCAATCCCTGTCAGCAGAGATGTAGTGGAAGATAAACATGACAACACAGCAAAGGCAGAAATAAGATAAAGCAATGAGAGAGGAGGTTAAGTTTAATCTGTGCTGTGAGGGTTTCAGTGAGTTGTCCTTTGCAACTACTCAAACAATGGATGGGGAAAAGCAACAAAAACACAATAAAAAAAACACTGTACATAAAATAATCCTTTGTGAGGCTCAATGCTCTTTGTGTTTTGGTGTCTCAAAGCAACATAGTGTGAGTTTGATGGTGTCAATCTCTGAAGATACTCTGCTTTTCTGCTGTAGAGCTAGTTGTGTGTAGTGCCTGCAATGCACTGGACTGACTGCCTTGGCGTTTTTCAGGCAGCCTGTGTTTAAGTGGCTAACAGTGGTTCCCTACATACATGCACTACAGTGCATTGCTTAGCTTAGGCACTGCTCCCATCAGTATCTTCCACTTTCTAATACACCGACTACATGTAGCTTAAAGTGGTGTGGCGTAAGGAAATCAAAAGCCATTATGATTACATTTTGTCTGTCCTCCCCTTCAAGTTAATTTTCTCATACGCCTGTGGAACGCAGGGCTGCTGCTATTTTTAGATCACAGGCAAATGAAGGAGACACGAGTCCGATAAAGTCAATAAAGTCAACGAATCAATAAAGTTTTCGATTTTCACTGGAAACCGTTATATGTTAGAGCTAAGTATTAAGAATCCAACCCCCCCAAAAACAGGTAGTAAGCAGACTACAAAATTCAATTTTACAGTTTACTCTATTAAAGTCTGTATTATGTATGAAAATCACGATTAAGTTAAAATGCCCAAATGCTGGGGTACACTTGGGTACAGTGGTCCTAAGGGGTCAAACATACTGTAAATTAAAGAAACACCAGGCAACAGAAAAATGCCGCAAAAGCAAAAAAACACAGTGAAAGCTGAATAAAACGCAATAGAGGTTTATGGAGACAAAACAGAACACAACAAAAGTGAAATAAATACAACAGAAGAAAACAAACGCACAAAAAGTTACATTTTTTTGTGAACTTTTCTTTTTGTATTCATTTATTTTTGTGAGCTTTTGAGACATTTTTGTGTCGTATTCAACTTCCACTGTGTTTTGTTCTTCTACAGCCTTTTTCTATTTGCTGGTGTTTTCTTAAGCTGCAGTACATTTGATCTCTCAGGACCACTGTAGATAATAGCTGATAATAGAGTCCACAAAGGACACAACAAAATGTTTTCAAAACCAGAGGGCTGACCGGGGCTGATAAACACAAGCTGAAGGAGACACAGGCGAAAGTAACAACCACAACTGGACAAACGGGAAATAACACCGAAACATGGCTCGAGAGAAAGCCAAAGTCAAAGCAGAACAGGAAACAGCCCACAAAATGAAAGGGTTCACACTGAACATGTTAATATATCACTAACAGAAAGATCAGACAGAAGGAGGAACAAAAAAACGTGACAGAAACCAAAACTTAAATAAGACATAAAGCAAAACACACACCCAGGAAGATAGTAATGTCACCAGACCAGAGCCGTAAAATTCTAATCTTCTTACATTACCAAGAATCTGACTTAAACATTAACTAGACCTCTAAATGCAACAAGAACCAAAATCCAAATGAACAGAATGATGATGAAAACAAAACATAAACCAAAAAACTCCTGACAACTATCAAAAGCTAAGAGCACTAAAGCAGCAGTGAAACCAAAAAGAATCAACACAAATCCAAGGACATTCAAAGGACCATGATACTAAAATTGAAAAGCAGTTTCTAGTTTAACTGGATTCTTGCTGCTTGAATTTCAATTTTGAATTTCAAACTATCAGGAAAACAGAGGTGCTGCAGGCGCTGACAGTTGATGGGTGACAAGTATACTAGCAGATCTTTACTTGTAAGTGTGAACGTGTTTGTGAGAGCAATCACAGCCTTGAAGACACCTCATGTAAAAGGGACTCCCACTTCCCCCCTTTGAATAAAACTGCCTTTCACAACATCCAGTCATAGATTTACAGGTGTGTGCTCGACAGATAAAGTAATAAAACAGTAACAACTAGCTGCTCTGCCCTTTTACTCTGGTAACACTCTATAACATCAGTGTTATCGGCCACCCAGTCATTCATGTTAAACAGATCCCAGGTTTAATTAAGACATAATGTGGCAACTTTTAAAACTGACATGCATTCTTAACATTTCACAGAATTTAAACGTTGGTAAAACCGCGTGTAGAAACCCAGTTTTTCTTGTAAGCCTTGTGTCTGGTTCTCCTGCCAATGAGGTTGATGTCAGTTAAAACAATAACTGCTTGGAGGCATAGGCAGTTATTGTTTTGACTGCCTATGCTTCCCGTGTGAATCACACGGCAACCACTTTTTGATTGCACAACCTAAATAAAAAAAATAGTACTGTCGCAAACAAAAGGTCAAGAAAAACTTCAGAAAATCTGCCAGGAGGACCTCATGAGAGCGACTTTCTTCCGGTAGCAATATTATGTGAAGATCACTTTTAAATCGCATCGTTACACAAGATCAAGCAAACAATGATGTAGAATTACCGAGTACTTTAAACATGTTAATCGCTTTGCGCAACCTAACGCAATACGTCACCAACCACATTTAAGACCACGGATTTTGTAAGTAACCCTTCAAACCCCAGCAACCCCCCCGAAACCCACTTCGAAGATAAAGTTCGCAAGTGGCACTTTTTTGTTGCATACTTTCTGGTAAACTTACTCAATGACCTCTACAGCAGCTTTATTCACGTAGTCTATGTCGAAGACTTTCGCAAGAGGCATCCATCGCACTGCTGGATCGTCATCCAGACTGATGTTCACCGTGGGTGGAGCAAACTGTGCCCGGCACGACCCTGCGAGTCCGAGCAGCAGCAGCAGCAACGTTGTCCGCTCCATCTTTCGATCGTCTGCACCGGAGACAGCCGACTCCTCTGCCTCTGGCGGGCAACGATAACGACGACATTTCCGCTTCAAGCTTTTCACAATAAAAGGAAGAAACGGCGAACTTACTCATGCAAACTGAGCAGCGCTTCCGCAAAACGAAGGCGTTGAACTTGATCACAATATTGGAACGTCAATGGACAACTAGCATACATTAAGTACTGCTCCTTCTCCTCCAACTACTTCTACTACTACTAATAATAATGTTCTCTCATCCGCAGTTACCATTCTAACCAGCTAGAAACAGGAAGACAGTAAAAGTAAACCCAGTGGTGATTTGGTTGATTTTCAGTAAGCTGACCTCTGACCTTGACGTGGATGTCAGCAGGATTCAAACTCCATCTGTGGTATCATTTTGTGAATCCTAAGTGATCCCCTTCTGGAGTAATCACATTCACAAGATCTTCAGAAAATTTGACTTCTGCCCTGACCTTAATGTCAAGGTCACTGAGATTCCAGCTTGTCCCAGATTTTGAGTGGATAAACCAATTTAAACTCCTACGTAGCCATTTCATTCAGCAGTAAATGTCATCTATATATAGTCTCATAAGCAAAAACAGGAACAGAAACACTCCTTTTAGCTTTTTGTGTATTTCGAAACTCTGTTGTTGTTTTTTGGAGACCTGGAATTTACAGTGGGGCAAAAAAGTATTTAGTCAGCCACCGATTGTGCAAGTTCCCCCACTTAAAATGATGACAGAGGTCAGTAATTTGCACCAGAGGTACACTTCAACTGTGAGAGACAGAATGTGAAAAAAAAATCCATGAATCCACATGGTAGGATTTGTAAAGAATTTATTCGTAAATCAGGGTGGAAAATAAGTATTTGGTCACCTCAAACAAGGAAAATCTCTGGCTCTCACAGACCTGTAACGTCTTCTGTAAGAAGCTTTTCTGTCCCCCACTCGTTACCTGTATGAATGGCACCTGTTTGAACTCATCATCTGTATAAAAGACACCTGTCCACAGCCTCAAACAGTCAGACTCCAAACTCCGCCATGGCCAAGACCAAAGAGCTTTCGAAGGACACCAGGAAAAGTATTGTAGACCTGCACCAGACTGGGAAGAGTGAATCTACAATAGGCAAGCAGCTTGGTGTGAAAAAATCAACTGTGGGAGCAATCATCAGAAAATGGAAGACATACAAGACCACTGATAATCTCCCTCGATCTGGGGCTCCACGCAAGATCTCATCCCGTGGGGTCAAAATGATCATGAGAACGGTGAGCAAAGATCCCAGAACCACACGGGGGACCTGGTGAATGACCTGCAGAGAGCTGGGACCAAAGTAACAAAGGTCACCATCAGTAACACACTACAACGGCAGGGAATCAAATCCCGCAGTGCCAGACGTGTTCCGCTGCTGAAGCCAGTGCATGTCCAGGCCCGTCTGAAGTTTGCCAGGGAGCACATGGATGATACAGCAGAGGATTGGGAGAATGTCATGTGGTCAGATGAAACCAAAGTAGAACTTTTTGGTATAAACTCAACTCGTCGTGTTTGGAGGAAGAAGAATACTGAGTTGCATCCCAAGAACACCATACCTACTGTGAAGCATGGGGGTGGAAACATCATGCTATGGGGCTGTTTTTCTGCCAAGGGGACAGGACGACTGATCCGTGTTAAGGACAGAATGAATGGGGCCATGTATCGTGAGATTTTGAGCCAAAACCTCCTTCCATCAGTGAGAACTTTGAAGATGAAATGAGGCTGGGTCTTCCAACATGACAATGATCCAAAACACACCGCCCGGGCAACAAAGGAGTGGCTCCGTAAGAAGCATTTGAAAGTCCTGGAGTGGCCTAGCCAGTCTCCAGACCTCAACCCCATAGAAAATCTGTGGCGGGAGTTGAAAGTCCGTGTTGCTCGGCGACAGCCCCAAAACATCACTGCTCTCGAGAAGATCTGCATGGAGGAATGGGCCAAAATACCAGCTACTGTGTGTGCAAACCTGGTAAAGACCTATAGTAAACGTTTGACCTCTGTTATTGCCAACAAAGGTTATGTTACAAAGTATTGAGTTGTATTTTTGTTATTGACCAAATACTTATTTTCCACCCTGATTTACGAATAAATTCTTTACAAATCCTACCATGTGGATTCATGGATTTTTTTTTTTCACATTCTGTCTCTCACAGTTGAAGTGTACCTCTGGTGCAAATTACTGACCTCTGTCATCATTTTAGGTGGGGGAACTTGCACAATCGGTGGCTGACTAAATACTTTTTTGCCCCACTGTAAATGTGCCTGTCACTAACACACTTTCATTCAGCTTCTGTTGTTTAAATGTGATATAGGCTGTAAATAATAATAATAAAAAACCCATAAAAACACTGCAGTCAAGACAAAAAGGTTTCAACATTTTTCATAGTAGATGTTTGAGGTAGTCTTTTTTTTATGTATTTGACCCAGTTCAGTGGTACACATACTGAACTTAGAGGATACAAACAAAGTATATCAGTCTACTAATACCAACACTGGTACTGATAATATCAATATCTGGATCGACTGTGGTTATACACATCATACAAATGTTGTCAAACAACTCAAGGATATTATACCAAGATCATATTATTATTATTATAAGTTGAAACTGTTTATTATGCCACAGCAGTGTACTCATTGCCCTTGCATATCAGGACCTCTCCAACACTTGAGACTTTCAAAACATGTCAAAAGACTCACTTTCATTCTCTGGCTTTTAAATCAAGATGACTCTGTTTCTATTGTTCATTCCATGATTCTATTTTCTCTTAATCTATATTCTATTTTATTTGGTATGTCTTCTGCTTTGACTATTTTACTGTACAGTAGTTTGGTCAACAACTGTTGTTTTTAAAAGTACTATATAAATAAATAAACTTGAAACTTTTACCACTAATCAAAAAGTGGCAGAGATCTGGAAGAGAATATGTGATCTAAAATATAACTTTTGGGCTTCAGTCTTCTCTGTTTAAGCACATCACTGTGTGATCTTCATATCACAGATGTGCCCAAAGCAGCAGGATATGTTGGCATGTTAGATAATCACTCACAAAAGGGGTTATGAGTCCACAGCTGGTGCAATCTTTCTGCCAATTATTGATCCAATACCAAGTAAATGCAGGATCAATATTGCCGATAACACTATTGATACTGATTGGTATCAATCGATTGATCCGCCCGCCTCAAGCAGACTGAGGTAAAGCCAGACTATAATGTACAGAAATGAATGTTGTCAAATGAATGTTGTCAAACAGCTTAAGGATATTATATCAAGATCATATTATTCTTATAGGTTGGGATCAACCTCAGATCAATCCGCCCACCTTTATTAACAGATTTTCACTCATGTAAAATGACTGTAGGCTTGACTGGTTTTGGACATGTTTACGCTGTTCATGGAATTGTAACTTTTGATTTTAATGCCTGCTTAATGAGAGGAATGTGGATGCATGCAGGTCCAGGTTTTATTGGTCTACTGTTACCAGGCAAAATATTTTTGCCCGCATGAGAAAAAAAAAAAAAATGCATTAGCCGCACGTCAGTATAAGCCGCAGTGTTCACAGTGTGGGAAAAAAAGTAGCGGCTTATGACCCGAAAACTACGGTACTTTTCAAAGCACTATGCAGACATTTACTTACATTGGCAGTGAGCAATGCCAAAATAACAAACCCCTAAACATCCATAAACTTCCCTATAAAAAAACCCAAAAAAACCCCAAAACAACCAACTGAAAGACTTACCTGACCTTCTAAGTGAAAAACAGGAGAAAACCAAGTCAACAGAAATGGCTTCTCACCCCTATCAGGCTGCTGCAGTGGACAATATACACACAGTGAAAAGGGAACGAAAATGCTAATTTACAAAAAAAATGCTCTAGCGCCAGACAAACACAGGTTTTGCATACTAATACCAATTTATTACGTTTTCATACAAAGTAAGAAAGTCCAGCATCCTGTTGCAGGTGGAGTTCCTTAGTCTGAACAGGTCCAGCTTGCCGATCAGCTGCTGGGCAATGATGGTGTTGAATGCTAAGATGAAATCAGTGAACAGCATTCTTAGGTGGGTGTTGCGTTGATCCAGTTTTGATAGGGCTAGGTGGAGTGCCAATGAGATCGAATCATCGATTGTCATCAAACTCCGAGGCTCCGGTTTTAGTAAATGTTGAACTTTATTGTGATTTCTATTTTTAGAATCAATAGCACACATTTTGATTTCGTTTTGCAAGCTGCTGATTTCACACAGATCCACTGCCCAAATGTGCCTTTGAGTTTTTCATCATTTAACAAGAATAGGCTCAGGCAATCATTGTG